>NC_091120.1:188163126-188190626 GCF_040183065.1 Periplaneta americana | reverse complement strand
TGAGATAGCCATGTCTACACTGTGTGCAAGTGAGAGCGCAACTACCTTCTTCTCTTTCTAAAGTCTGGTAATTCCATTACAATAGGGCCAGTCTTCTGTTTCGACCGCTGTAGCGCAGTTGCAGTTTCTGTACTGAGTTTGTATATGAAGGTTGTGTGTTTAGTTTGATAAAGAAAAAAAAAACAGTTTTCTATGGTTTGTGAAAAGTGTAAACTCCATTATGTCATATCAGAATTTGAGAGGTAAACTCGGTGAAACGTTTGACTTTAAATTGAACGATCGTGGAGAAGTGCTTGGCAGAAAAAAAGTTTTTTCGTGTTTAGTGATGAAGGAAACATTGTTACTTAACGTAGAGCGGCACTTAATTCGGAGCATGTGAATGCACTCACATGTTTAAAATCATGAATAGAAGCAGTATTAACTAGGTGAGTCTTCATACTTTTTGTTATTTATGTTTGTCTCAAAAATTCCCGGAGAAATAGAGACAATAAATTATAAGCCTAATAATAAATATGTTAGTAAGTAATTAAAACAGTTGTTTTGTAATATAACGATACTATATATATATATATATATATATATATATATATATATATATATATATATATATATATATATATATATACAACATTTAATACTTATGCTTATCACCGAACACAAGTTAAATTTAACAATTATTGTTATTGCAGTATATTAAAACATTTTTTCTACTGGATGAAAAGTCGATTAATCTATCTATTAATCGACTAAATCGAATAGTTAATCGGTTAAATACTTTGATCGATCAACAGCACTAGTATTTATGCATATCTAATAACTTTTAGTACGGTAAATAAATACAATGGGGATATACTGAAAAAAAAATAGACACAAAATGGCGGTCTAACAGGGCAAGAGTGAAGAATAATATTTTGAGAATAAGGAGAAACTCAGCCGCCCGCATGGAACTGCCAGTAACTGCAAATGCAGTACTCGAGAACTGAGATTCTTAAACCATCGCTGGTCACTACTTGAACATTTTGCTTAGTGCCAAATTCAAATAACAGTCACATCAAATTGGGAGGGGATGCAATTTTGTCCCTCTCTGTAGCTGAATTTATAAGTGTTGGCTATTACCTGTCAGAGTAACTTTTTTTGAACAATGCACGGTAGTCTATAGAAAAAGTATTTGTCAGACCGGTAGCTCAGTTATGATGGAATGACTACGGTCGTGACTTCGTATATAGTCGATTTATTTATAATGTTATTCAGGTTTATTATGGTAAAGAGTATGTTAAAATCAGTATTTTCAATCAAAACCGGATAATTTCATATCGTACTAACGCCAATATTTTCACTGTATTTTTTTATCAAAAATTTTACAGTCTGTAAAAAAAAAAAAAAAAAAAAAACAAATGACCTGGAAATGTACAGAACTTGCCCAGACATGTTCAAACATTTTAACTAGAGCCAAAACAGGTCACATTGTCACTCAACTGTACCTACACCGATTTCACATTTCTGATAATCCTACTTTCTGTGGTGTAATAATCATGATGAAGATCTGGAACACATTCTTCTATACTGTCCATCCATAAACCACAAAAGAAGTAAATTAAAATCATCAGTACCAGTTGCAGAAGACACAGCCCTGCAGTAATATCAGCCGTTCAGAGCAAAAGTGGTGTAAGTCAAAAATGGGTAATGAGGGTTAAAGTAAACATTCTGTAAAATACAGCGCTAAGTAGCAATTAATATCCAATTTATTTAAACTATTAGTAGTCGGTGGATAGCAAGAAGGCCATATTAATTGCTACTTTGAGCTGTATTTTACAGAATGTTTACTTTAAACCTCATTACCCAACTTTTACTTACACCACTTTTGCTCTGAAAGGCTCATATATTGACTACACCCCAACTCTGGCTACTAGCAACAGGCATCTATAATGAACACCGATCAAAATACCCCTCATTTCTCGTGAAAAACAACAACTGAATAGACTACAGTGGACTATAGTGGACTTTATGTTGTCAGCAAACAGCTGGATACATTAAGAAGATTGATTGATTGTTTTTTTTATAAAAAAAACGGACATTTCCAACATTCTACATGTGTCACAATGGCCAATCCATTCAAAATCGGTCATTTCCACTTCTATGTGCAAGAGTGATAATATCTTATTGCTAATTAAAATTATTGTAAAAGTGTTATAATAAATACATTTTTCCATGGTACAGCTTTATGAAGTGAATGAAGGATATCTAGGGAAATATTCAATTCATGTTTTTATTTTCATGCAATGTACTTTCAAGTAGTTCAACTAAACGTTTTTTTTAATTGAAATTATTGTAAAAGTGTTACAGTTCAGGTGATAATGTAGTAAGTACCGGCCATCTTCCCACAATAGTGGTCCTGGCCACATGTTTTTCCCTTAGAGTGTAAAGGGACTCACAACATACTACTCAGAGGAACATTTTCAAAATTTATTAAAAATATATGTACATATTTGGTAATGTAACCCTACGTGCTCTGGACCCCAATTGCTGGAAGATTGCTTGGCCGATACTTACTACATAATTACCATGTAATATTACATTCGTTAGGCAAATCAAGCTTTCAGGTATAACTCCCTGTAAAGTTGATTTGAATAATTTCGAGGGAAAAATTGTTCCAGGGCCGGGCATCGAACCCGGGACCTTTGGTTAAACGTACCAACGCTCTCCCAACTGAGCTACCCGGGAACTCTACCAGACAGCGATCAAATAAACTTTACAGGGAGTTATACCTGAAAGCTTGATTTGCATAATACACGTCACTGTTCGTTAACAGAAAACCACAATTTAAGTCACACAGAGTTAGTGTGGACTCAATGTTGGTTGCTTGATGGTTCTCAGTCCACTTTGAGGTTTGTGGATATAGAGGGAAAAATTGGATCGGTGTCTGGTAGAGTTCCCGGGTAGCTCAGTTGGGAGAGCGTTGGTACGTTTAACCAAAGGTCCCGGGTTAGATGCCCGGCCCCGGAACAATTTTTCCCTCGAAATTATTCATTATATTCGTTACTCCACGATACAGTTGATGGAAGTGACGTGTATGTTTTACTGTTGTAAATGTCAAATAGCTTTTCTTCTGGGAACAAAATTGAACATTTCCCTCATATTTTCAAACAAAACCGGTCAGTTCCAAAATATTTTTGTTTATAAAATGCACAGAAAATGACTAAAATCATGATTACTGACATCATTACAACAACATGCACGTCACATAAAATTATCGTTCATTTTGGGGTAAAGTGAAGGCTCGATACAGTTTTTTCTACTTCCTGAAAAAAATACTATTTTGGAAATGTCCGATTTTGTTCGCAACCTCCACATTTGTAATCGGTCTCCAACATTCCAAGTCTAATGATAATAAATAACTGAAATAATTTTAGTTTTGTCTTTTAAATGTGCAGAAATTTGATCCGAACGAATGTAACATTGAACATTTTCTTTGAAATACGAATTCTTGTAAACAGTACAGTAAAGGCCCATTCACAATGAAAATTAAACATAACCGTAACATAAACACAGAAGTTTGCGCCCAGGCTACCAAATGGGATCATTCACAATGATTCACATAAGCATTGACATAAACATTACCGTCAGACGTTAACATGAAAGTTTGCAAACTCCAAACTTTCATGCTTATGCTTACGTGATTTGCAAACAGAACACAATCGTGGAGCGCTGAAGTATACGACAGAATATGAGGAAATGGCGTCGTTGTTATGTTTCCATGGTTACCAAGTATATTTGCTGTTATGTTTATGTTCCCATCGTGAATGATGGTATGACTTCTTGATTTTACTGTAACGTTAAGTTAACGCTTACGTTATGTTTAATTTTCATTGTGAATGAGCCTTAACACTTCGCATAGGCTACACACGTATAATAGGCCTACCTACCGCTTAGTTGATCTGTGTGATGAAAGCAATGATAAAGTTACTTCTAATCAGTTTCCAAACGTCGTGGTGTATTGGACAGCATTCTTGTCCGTTATGAGATAGGAATCTGAAATCAAGTGATTATAATAGTTAACATTGGAAAGGTTTTTTCTTGTTTAAACAATATTGTGTAGGAGACATACACATTTTATCTTTAATATGATAGCTTGTCCTGAAATGCTCTTCAAAGACACGATTTTTTTTACAACAATGTACTACTTAAAAAGTTTCTCACTGCTTTTGTTTATCATGCGATTTGTGATCTGACCTAGATTACGTTTTTAATGAACTCATTTTATTGTTGTTTTTTCCTTAGATTTTCTTATCTTTCATCATCGTCCTATATTTCAAAGCAGAGATTTGGCGATACTTCCGACACTTATCTCATAAGTACACTTATAGCGGTGTGTACAGTAACTAGCCCATACTTCATTTATCAATAGCGAGTCGGCATTTGCAGGCTTGATAGTTCGACTGACAAAACGCTGACTAACGACGACCCCGGAACCCGAGTTCGAATCCCGGCGATGGGGGAATTGTATTTATTGTGGACAAAATCAAAGTTTTGAGGATTTTTTCCGGGGTTCTCCCGTTTTCTCTTTATTCCACCAATACCCTACACAATTTCCCTTTCATTATCTCCGTTTTGAAAAAATAGACTACTTTCTGTGTTGCGTACATCGGCTCCACCGTCCGACACAATAGATGTTGTTCGCGGTTTGTCTAAAGCAGGGGTCGTCAGCACAGAGCACCTCTTACCCGCGGAAAACGCAATGCACCATACAGAGGCTCCGAAGCCCCCACAGGATCTTATACCCCGAGGGAAGTAGATCTGTATATATATATATATATATATATATATATACAAAATGAAACTGACATAACCGCGCAGATTGAAGAGGGAAATAGAATACATTAAAATAAATAAATAAATAAATAAATAAATAAATAAATAAATAAATAAATAAATAAATAAACGAATAAATGATTAAACCAATAAATAAATAAATAAATAAATAAATAAATAAATAAATAAATAAATAAATAAATAAATAAATAAATAAATAAATAAAAGAATAAATGATTAAACTAATAAATAAATAAATAAATAAATAAATAAATAAATAAACGAATAAATGATTAAATTAATGAATTAGTGAATAAATAGATAAATAAATAAATGAATAAATGAATAAATGATTAAATTAATGAATTAATGAATAAATAAATAAATAAATAAATGAATATACGAATGAATGATTAAATTAATGAATTAATGAATGAATAAATAAATAAATAAATAAATGATTAAATTAATGAATAAATAAATAAATAAATAAATGAATAAATGATTAAATTAATGAATAAATAAACAAATGAATAAATAAATAATAAATAAGTATGTGAATGAATGGATAAATGAATAAATGATTAAATGAATGAATGAATAAATAAATGAATAAACGAATAAATGATTAAATTAATGAATAAATAAATAAATAATAAGTACATGAATGAATGCATAAATGAATAAATGATTAAATGAATGAATAAATAAATAAATAAATGAATAAATGATTAAATTAATGAATAAATAAATAAATGAATAAATAAATAAATGAATAAATAAATAAATGAATAAATAAATAATAAATAAGTACATGAATGAATGGATAAAAGAATAAATGATTAAATGAATGAATAAATAAGTAAATGAATAAACGAATAAATGATGAAATTAATGAATAAATGAATAAATAAATAAATAAATAAACGAATAAATAAATGAATAAATAAATAAATGAATAAACGAATAAATGGTTAAATTAATGAATAAATAAATAAAGAAATGAATAAACGAATAAATGATTAAATGAATGAATAAATAAATAAATAAATAAACGAATAAATGATTACATTAATGAATAAATGAATGAACGAATGAATTATTGAATAAATAAATAATAAATGAGTACATGAATGAATGGATAAATGAATAAATGATTAAATTAATGAATAAATGAATAAACGAATGAATTATTGAATAAATAAATAATAAATGAGTACATGAATGAATGGATAAATGAATAAATGATTAAATAAATAAATTAATGAATAAATAAATAAACGAATAAATGATTGAATAAATAAATAAATAAAGAAATGAATAAACGAATAAATGATTGAATAAATAAATAAATAATAAGTAAGTAAACGAATGAATGCATTAATGAATAAATAAATAAATAATAAATAAGTAAACGAATGAATGGATTAATGAATAAATGATTAAATGAATGAATGAATGAATGAATAAACGATTAAATGATTAAATGAGTGAGTGAATGAATGAATAAATAAATACATAAATAAATACATAAATAAATAAATACATGATTAAATGAATTAATAAATAAATAAATAAACAAATAAATAAGTAAATGAATGAATGAATAAATAAATGAATGAATGAATGAATCATGTTACGCGTTTTGTAATTAAGTGCATGGTTAATTAAGAAATTAGGCTAAAAATCTGCGTAGTCTAGCGCATCGCCGGCTCAACTGCAAATACACACACGAATTCGCTCTAAATAGCAGCACTCCCTTCCTTAGTCACTATACTGGGTGTTCAGTTCAAAATGTGTCTTGGCTCGCTGTATGCCTTCATGTGGCTAGCTGATGAGCCTAGAGAATTCAATCTTCCTACACTTCCGCAGCTCAGGTGTATAATCTAAGAGGCAGAGAAGTTGGCTAGCAAGTACGGCGTTCATTCTGAAGAGTACGCACCGATACGTACGGTAACGCCAGTAGTGGCAGGAATGTGAACTGTTTGGAAATACGTACTGTCGGGATATGGGGAGAGGGTTAAGACGATTACTTACGTACAGTATTTGTTGACATTAACTTCGACGGTCAACATGGACACGGAGCATTTGATTTGTGTTGTGGAATGTTACCGTACGCAACCGATGATAACAAATACCCTGCGTACGACTTGCCGGCGCAAAACACAGTTCGAAAGAGGTTATGGTAGCACACAGACCGTACAGACCGCCATCTGTTGCTACGACGTTCAAGTTACACCGTACACGTTCTCAAGTTCAGATTGAAGAACGCCTTAAATAATAGGCAACTTCTCTAACATTTAAGCTGAAACTCGCTTCAAATCGGTGACCCAACAACAGTGACGTCATGACACACTTTGAAATGAACACCCAGGAGAGGAGTCGCCTGGCAGGAAACAACGATACTTCTTTCATTATATCTTTAATAGTTTTCTGCCCAAGGACACGTCCTTTACTGCAAAACCAGCATTCTCCAATTTTCCCTTTTTTCAGCCTTCCTCTTAGTCTCCGCATACGATCCATGTATCTTAATGCTGTCTATCATCTGGTATCTTTTTCTATCCCAAACTTTTCTCCTGTTCACCATTCCTTCCAGTGCATCCCTGAGTAGGCAGTTTCTTCTTATCAAGTGACCCAGACAATTCCTTCTTCACTTCGTGATCATTTCCAGCATTATTCTTTCTTCACCTACTCTTTTTAGCACAGCTTCATTTCTTAGTCTGTCCATTTCTTAAGTTCCATCCTTCTCCATATCCACATTTCAAGTGCTTCTAGTTATTTTTGGTAACGTCCATGTTTCTGCCCATACAATATCACTCCACACAAAACACTTCACTAGTCTCTTCCTTAGTTCTTTCTCTAATCCTTAAAGTGATCATGTATCCTATAGGATACAATAGGTTAATAGGCTATACCTATGCTATAATTTTAATAGAACAATAGAAAAAATGGTAGGAGAGAAAGACAGTCTGTCAGCTTTCCCAATAACGGGACTGCCTCATTGGACAAAACATAACAAACACACAGAGTGAAAACAAAAACAGACCACAAAAGAAAAGTATGGAGAACGAACAAAAAAAAAAAAGGGACATTAAGTACAGATAATGACATACACATAACAGGCCTAAACATAGTAAACAAATAGATTAGACGTTCAAACAAAAGTTCTTTCTTCTTAGGAAACAAAGTAGGCTACAGGTGGTATTTTAAATGGCGAGTGATCCTCTGATAGCAGTAAGGGAAACATCACGAATGAAGTCGTTGTTCAGCTGGAGCTTCTTGCAGAAACTGACAAAGAGGCGAGGTATTGTACTCCTAGCGCCAACCATTAGCCCAACTACTTCAATGGAGGTGAGATGATATTTCTCCAAATAGAATGGAAATGTGGGCTCATAAGTTCTGCATTTTTCTGCGTGGACTTCAGCGGGCTGTTGTTCCTGTGTCTCGAACCTGACTGTCGGGTCGATAATGTAGGCGGATGTAGAGCCTGGTGGAATGGCAAGCATGTCAATTCGCCGACAGGATCCCTCTTGAGAGATGCCATGGACTTCTTCGTGTACAGTGAGACCTTTCTTTCTCAAGGCTTCGGCAATCATGGACCTGATTCTGTGATGTCTAGAGTTCCGCAGTGTCTCGCTGAAACGACAGGCACCCAAAACGTGGCCAAGAGTTTCAATCTCACTGACGCAACGACGACAGTGGTTTCCGTCTCGGGACCTTCCTGGTATAGCACGCAGCTGACTAACATTAGCTTTCATTTTAAGAGCTAGTCTCCATTCACTGCTAGTGAGGCGATCAGGTTGTCGGATCCATTTATTGGCGGGAGTGAACTCCTTATAGAGGATGACGCCTTTCCCTTTCTGATTTAAAGAGCACCAAGATTGAAATGCTCGCTCCCTGAGCTCTTGTCTCAATTTTTTCACTTGAAGTGAATCAGAAGAGTTGTTTTGAAGTCCAAGTTTATTTAAACAAACCCCAATTTCATTAGACAAATTGCGACAAGCGTTTACATGGATATTTTGGGATCGTTGTAAGCTCTGACATGCATTGATATGAATAATATAATAATAAATTTAGCTTCCCTTATGAAAAGGTTGCCAGATTTGACAAAGCGTATTACATATAATTTGGAAACACACCTAAAAGGTAAAATTATATACATGAGAGACAGTTAGGGAATCAGATATGCAAATGCCAGAAAAATTTATACTATACTATGTATAATATTGTACAACATATACAAATATGGACATTGCGATAGTTGTTTTCTTTTCGGTCCGACAAGGTTTAATAAACTAGTGTGAGAAATGAAGCTTTGCCAAGTTAAGGGTTAAGAAACTTCAACTGTTCTTGGATGTGTTTGATTATATTGTCAGGTCCTGGACAATGTTTAAGGTAACAATAAATTGATGTAGGATTACAAACAATGTCTGATAGCGCATCTTTATACAGGGTGCATCAAAAATACGTGTACAAACTTCAGGCATGGGTTCCTTACACCAAAAGAAGGAAAAAAGTTCATATGAACATATGTCCCATAATCCTTTGTTTCCCCGTTAGGAACTGTTCAACACATTGGTACACTCATAATATGCCAACACAAAAAACTCATAACCAATGCTCGAAATGTCCTCCTCTTACTTCTAGACATGCATTCACTCATCGAATCATGGACTGTCGCACCCTTTCAAATACTCCGGGATGATGTTGAATGGTTTCGCAGGCTTCCGTGACACGTCGATGAAGAGTTTCTTGATCCGGGATGTCTGCTGCATAAACCAATTGTTTAAGGTGCCCCCAAAGATAAAAATCCAAAGGATTGAGGTCGGGAGAACGCGCTGGCCATTGAACTGGTCCTCCTCTGCCTATCCATCTGTCATGGTAGACACCAGTCAGTGTATCTCGAACAAGGCGACTAAAATGTGCTGGAGCCCCATCATGCATGAACCACATGTTTTGTCTTATGTTCAGAGGCACATCTTCGTACAGTAATTCTGGAAGAGTGTTTTGGATAAAGTCCCTGTAGATAGCACCTGTAAGACGTGCTGGTAGAACGTATGGACCTACCAGACAGTCACCTACAATTCCAGCCCACACATTAATCCTAAATTGTTGCTGATGTCTAGTCTGAAATACAGCACGAGGATTACGATCTGCCCATACGTGTTCATTGTGGAAATTGGTAATTCCATCTCTCCCAAACGTTGCCTCGTCTGTAAACAAAACTGATGAGACAAACACTGGATTGGCTATTTGTGCTAGAAACCATCGGCAAAAGTTCTCCCGTGGTGGATAATCGGCAGGCGAAAGGCCCTGCACACGTTGCGGATACAAGAGCTGCTCGTGAAGTACCCTCCATGCTGTACTGTGTGATGTACCAGTTGCCACAGCCAGTTGTCTTGTACTGATACCTGGATCGTCTTCGACACAGTGTAAAATGTCTTCTTCGAGGTTCGGCGTACGAACAACTCTTGGTCTTCCTCGATCACCAGTCTGTGGTGCAACGGTTCCTGTCTCAGCAACGCGACGATACACAGCAACAAAGGTTTGATGATTCGGTTGTCTTCGGTCTGGAAACGCCATCTGATACAGCCGTACAACCTCGCGTCCATTACCATTCGCGCGACCATACATAAAAATGATGTCAGCCTGCTCACGAAATGAATATCGTCCTGCCATGGTTGAACGAAACACGTTAACTCACTCCACGTTCACAATTGCAACGTTGAAGACAGACTAATGACAAATGACACATGTAAACAAGTCTCCATGGCAACACTTCGCTATCTGCAGTCCATTTCTGATACAACGAGTCACAGCCTTCTATGAATGAGTGCATAAAGAAATGAAGTTTTGAGGTTGGACCTCGAAGGCCGTTGAACGCAAACTTTTAGTAATAAATGAATAACGGAGAAACAAAGGATTATGGGACATATGTTCATATCAACTTTTTTCCTTCTTTTGGTGTAAGGAACCCATGCCTGAAGTTTGTACACGTATTTTTGATACATCCTGTATAGTTATTGACAACTACACTAGAATTTGATGTTAGTAGTGGAATGTTTGCATCATCTATAAGTAATTTTACATTTTCGTTATGTGGGCAAACATATACGTATACTGTGCGTCCCATTAGACCCTAGCAAAATACATTCTTTTGGTCTCAGTTCTGCAAATTTAGAAAAACTTATTTTTGCCAGTGGCTATTGTCCTCGAAACACTTGTATGTTTCCTTAAATGATTACATGAACTTTTTCACCGCCCTCTTTCACACTAACAAAATTCTTTTTTCCAGCCATTACACTACTCACTTCGTCTGATCTGTAAGAACTCCAGCACCTTAGTCACTGTAGATAGTTCCAAAACTTTATTACCCAGCCTTGCTATCGTTAAACACTTGACTATATACTACAGTATAAGCATAGAATATTGTGAAAGACTCCCCCTGACTCCCTGCTGAGCTAGCAGTACTCAAATAACTTTAGATAAGATATTTACTGTTCCTTAAGGTATTAATCATTTGATAAATGAATGCATTTGTTGTGTAGTTTGGCGACATCAGTTATTATATGCAATAGGGGATTTCGTAAAACTTTCCGCCTTCCATATTGAGGATCACGTAAGAGTAATTCCTAAAAGACTAATTTGGCCGTCTCTTCAGTGTTGCCAACTAATACTAGATATCACCAAAAGAGGATAAAATCACACAATTCCATGTACTATAATAATAATAATAATAATAATAATAATAATAATAATAATAATAATAATAATAATATAGTATTAACAATAACGATGTCTTGCTTATTTACCACATCTCATCTTTATGTTGGGGAGATGTTTTCTAAAAGGTTCAATAATTTGTGAACGAGTACATTTTTCTTCTCGACCTCTCGCACATTATGTTAGTAGTTAGTAGATTAGTGTATGATCTAATATTAAAATGTATTTTGTCTGAGAACATGAAATTCATTGCTTTGATTAAACAGTTTACGATTCACGAGACCTAACCTAAAAATGTATCTTGTTTGATCACGTGAAATGATTAGTATGAATTCCGAAAACGAATGCCACTTTGAAATGTTATGCTTTAGAATATTTACTCCATTATTGTAAGTCTAATTACGAAATAAATTAACTAAAATATGAAATGGTATTTCTATCGATTACTCAAGGGCATGTATCACATGCAATATGTTACTATGTACATTTATTTACACGTAGCCTGCCTGATTATAATATTGAAATTGTAACCACAACACAAAGCAACACATACAATAACTATTATGTATTAATATTAATACTGATATTAATTAATTACTATGTTAAAATTTCACTACCTTCCAGTAATGGGCTCAGAAATCTAGAACAATTTTAATTTTCAGAATTTAAACTACTGACAACTTGTGTCACTGCTGCCAACATAACAGTTATAAAATAACTACCAGTTGTGGTATTTCTCAGTACCGAAATTCGAAACGAAGTTGGCGAAAGAAAATTCAGCCTGAAAACTATAAAAACACCATAATCCACTAGCTTATGTAGTAATGGGGGGAAAATGGTTAGGTTTCACCCTTAGGGTATTAAGTAAGCTGACCCGGACTACAACACACTTGTACGTGTAGGCCTATGGCCGCAAACGGAAAATAAATTGTTGCAAATATTTGTATATATACCTTGACCAAAACTACTTCCGACTTGACAGTTTACAGAGAAGGGGGAGCAGTGTTGTCATGTTGCCCATCTTTCGTGTAAGTGAGCGCGCTGCCGATAGAGTGCAGTAATGAACAGCTGACATGAACACATACATTTCTAACCAATTTGTTGAACACTAGGCATTAAAACTTGTGTATATTATTATTTTTATTGGTTTATTATAATTAGTAGTAGTAGTAGTAGTAGTAGTATTCTTCAATGTAATCTTCTTAGAAAGACGTTGAAAAAATTGTAAACTATAAAAATATTTATGATTAAAAATCTGCACGGCTCTTTCTTTTCCAATATCGTTAACAGTGCTCTTATTAATTTTAACACAAGTAGCAGTTCTCATTACGACTTGCGCCAAAGGTAAAAGAGGTCCGCCATTATCTTTCTCCCTCTCAAAATACTCTCTTATATACCACACACCCTCTCTCTCGCTTCACTCTTTAACGGGGCACCTTGTACAATATTCTTTGTTCTCCGCCTGCCTTTCCTTCCTTCCGACACTGCATAAGTCACCTGTTTAGAAACTCTCGCAGAAACTAGAAAACGTACACTAGCCACACACTCCACCAATGACAACGAAGATAATACGTGTAATATAATTTAAACACAATAATTATCGATACACTAAAACAATAATACAACTAAATAATATTTTTAATTCACACAAAGCACGCGCTAACCAGCCAACTCAAAGTAATTCCGGGCAACTGTATTCACCACTAGGCCGTGGTATTCACGTGCAACTTGTAAACATAGACACGGCAACACCGTCCCGTTACCATGGTTACGCATCTTTCGTGATTGGTTGATTTGAATGGTTGCCATGGTAACATGCTAAAGGCGCCATTTGTCAGGCCGGAAGTTGTTTTGGACAGACCATAGATCCCACATTTTTAAATGCAGTAGTTTACAGTTAATACATCAGGGAACAAGTCTATATTACATACATACATACATACATACATACATACATACATACATACATACATACATACATACATACATACATACATATTCAGATTTTTAACTTGGCTATTTAATGTAGTATTTTGCTTTGAAAAAGAAATGATTAAAAAATTAGGCCAAATTTTAAATTTATTTATGATAGGTCTAAAGTAATAAAAAGTGTTGTATTTATTCTTTCAAATGCGCCAAACCTCAAATCTCAACTATAAGTAGGCACAGAGGTCCAAGTGGATTAATGCGCGCATAATTTGCGTAATTTCAAATAGTCATAAGTACACAAATAATTGATAATTGTGGAAATAACGATACGGGTCTCCTTATTTGACGTCTGGAACTCATGGAAAAAAATCGAACATTTAAGAGAAGGTCGTGTTTTTGTTGCTGTGCGATTTGACTTGGAATGACTCATATACAGTGAAACCTCTCCATACGGACACCCCCAAGATACGGACACTCCTCATATATGTACAGATTTTTATGTCCCAACTGAAATAATATAGAAATAATGATAAATTTAACTCTCGTTTACGGACACTCTCAGACACGGACACGGACACGGACAGCTGTTTCACAGTCCTAAAGCTTGCTTTACCTCCTGACTGCGGACAGAACTTGGATTTCAAGACCTATGTGTTACAAAAATGGAAAATTTAGTTTAGAGAACTGTACAGAAATTCCTTCATATGAAAGAAGACAATAAGGGTCTCGTAGGCTACCTCTAGCCCAGCCTGCTATCCCTTGTTAGCTGGAAGCGGATGGATAAACAAAGTCATAAAATTTAACCTGTCTGATGGGTTCAAGGTTTCCGCAATCGTGAAATTGTATTCGACACATGATAGGGTTAGTAGGATTATTCTCTTTACTTCAATCGGTTGTTCTCTTTCGAGAGATATGGCACCTGAACGTAAAGATTAAGTTGAAAACTGTAAATTACAGTACTGTATTTTTCTTTTTCAGTCCACTATAGTTCAAAGTTGCAAAGAATTTACTGTAGTACAGTAGACTGTATTTAGAATTAAACTACAGTAATACATTTCCGGTCTTACTAATAAAAACCCTATATACAGACGTTTAACTGTCTTATACTTATACAATGAGCAGCTCGTTTATAAGTCGTGTGTAAATTCCTTACTAATAATCACTACATACGTCGTGTATAATAGTATAACTGTTACACAGCTACGTCATAATTTCGTCATTACTTCGTTACGAAAGGTAATAGAATATCTGAGGTTCTCTATTGCATCCGGGAGCGCTCTAGTGTGGCGTGTTAAATATCGATAGTACAACTGGCTCTAATCGATTGCCACACTACATTTTGGTCAAAGAGTACAAGCTACAGCAATATTATTCTAATAATTCTATGATCTTTGGTTTGTTCTTCTGTGGTAACAAGGTAACAATCATCATAAAATGACAGTCGATATGAACAGCTGTTAGAGGGGCGGCCATTTTTTTCTCTATATACAACGCTTAAACAAGGGTAGAGTAGGTACTGAATTATTTCAACACGAGTTACTGGTACGAAGGACAAAACTGGTAATTGGAATTAGATGCAATAGTCCATAGTGCGATAATATGCACAAAAGAACTGAAGTCTGTATCGAAGTGAACGGCCATCATTTTCAAAAATGTGTTTCAATATCCATATTATGATTATTTTTCAATTTAACTTCATTCTCTATGTTGTACGCTAATGTGCTGTAGACGGTATAATATACACTGCATAATGAATACGTTCGCATGGATAACTCAGTTTGTGAGTAAATACACTTATTGTTAATACTGTACTGTATTTTTATTAAACAAAAACCTAATGAAAAATATCAAACTCCAAAACCGCGATATTTCCTAGTTTACGTAACTGGATGAACTACTTTTCTTCCCTCCTATACCTAGTAAAGCGATTTGTTTATATTTAACGCCAGTATCATCGAACTCCAGTCGTGAAAGGGGATAGCAAACTGTGTTTCCGGTTCTCAACCGTTAATCCAAAGGTATAGCCAGGTTAATATTAAAAATGTTAGTAAAAATAAAATGATGTTCCTGTACTACTACTGTTGCTACTTACATTACCACCACCACCATCATTACCGATAATACCACTACTACCATCATTTGTCAATCTCTATTTTTATACTGATGCACTCTGATCCGGATTTATAATAAACCATTAACACCATATGTGACTGAATTAATTACCTTCATAGACTACATATTATACAGTATGAATTATTCTAATGTTGAATTTCATAGAACCAACAACCAGTATGTTTATTTACACAGGTTGGATAAAAAGTTATGGCAACACTGCTGTCACGTGACGATGGTGCGTTCGAGAGCTGCCAGCTGTGTGGACATGAACAAGGACTGTTAGATGAGTTAGTGCAGCCAGCGGCGACAGTACTCTGTCAATCTACTGCAGTGTGTAGAACGTTGACTTTCATAGGGATAGTGCGAGCGCCCTAAGACCACGTTTACAAAACTAGAGCAACGTTCCTGGATGAAAATTGAAGTAACACGAGGTTGTAGTGCACAAGAATGTTGTCAGGGACTGCGTGAAGCATGTGGCGATGCAGCGTTGCCATATCGCACAGTTGCACGATGGGTTAAAGCGTTCCGGGAAGGCCTTGCTGGACTGGTACCAAAGAGAAGGTGACGACTTTCTTGGACGAATCGTCGCTATGGACAAAACCTGGACTCGCTCGTATGAACCAAACTTGAAACACCAATCAAATGAATGGAAGCATCCTGGTTCTCCTCGTTCAAAGAAAGTGCGCCCTACACAAAGTGCTGTGAAGGAGTTGTTCATTGTGGCGTATGACATTGATGGGGTAATACTGCACCACGCTCTGCCTCCAAGGCAGACGGCAAACGCGGACTACTACTGCAGGTTCCTGCAGCACCACCTTCGTTCAGCTCTCAGGAGAAAACGACGACACTTGGTGGTACAGAATCCCATCATTCTTCATGATAATGCAAGGAGTCACACCGCTGCTGCTGTCAAGGACCTCTTGCGCCGCTGGCAATGGGAGATTCTCGAACAGCCACCGTACACACCCGATATGAGTCCATGCGAATACGATCTCTTCACCAAAGTCAATAAGGAACATCAACAAAAATGGACGCGCTGACGGTGTACGACGCCTTCCAAACATTTGGGAAAAGGTAATAAATAAGGGGGGCGACTATATTGCAAATACTTAAATGTTGTACCCCTGTGAATAAAGCCATGTCAGAAATATCGAACTGTTGCCATTAGTTTTTATCCAACCTTAGTATCTGCGGTCTGAACTAGCGAACTGTCACTGAAATGACATTTCACCTCGTTACATAAGCTAAATTACATTCGTTAAATCTCATCTAACATCCGTGAGAACATAAATCCACTTTGTTTGCTGTTTTTTAGTAGGTTTAAGAAAAGGAATTAGATGTTGGCAAGAAGAACTTACACACGTTTAAATCAAAATTATAATGTCTCAGTGCTACGAGGACGTGTGAAGTATTTGCAGCTTCTATCTTAATTCTGAAGGACATATTACGCAAATGTTTTGTAACAGTAATATTTTATTTAATGACGCTTTCAAGTGCAGAAGTTGTTCGGCGTCAAAATTCAACGCTCACTAGAAACTGCGGACGAATTTTTCTTGGAGTCTTATTGCACGTGCCATAAATCTACGACAAGGAACCAGAAGATAGGTATTTTATCGCTATTTGAGATACACTGCCGTCAGTGAGGTTTTAACACTAGAATCTCGAGTCCAACCGCAAGACTATCAGACTGCTGGCTTCTAGTAGTTGCAGCAACGATAAGAAACGAGAAGTGACTGTGTAATCTTTCAAGAAATGCAGTCACTCTGCTGTGCTAGGCAGCAATACATCATTATAATGAGAGTAGCATAATATACAGGGTGAGTAAAACGTATGGAACAATGGTTGTAAATTTATTTCTAATTTTCTGAAGAAACTATTTATACAAAAGTTACAGGGTATCAAAGAATGTGCTGGGTAACTTTCGGTGCTGGACCCCGGACTCATTTCACCGGCATTATCACCTTCATCTCATTCAGACGCTAAATAACCTAAGCTGCTGATAAAGCGTCGTAAAATAACCTACTAAAATAAAAAATCAAAGAAGGAATATTTCGAACGTGTTTTCAAATACTATGCTTTTGATTTATAAATAGATTTCGTTGAATTGCCACACGCAGCATGCAATCAGGTTGCCGATGTACGGTAGTATAGAGGAGGTGAGCGACCGCCCGGACTCGTAGTATAAGCAGTTCATGTTAAGAATTGTGACCGGTCCAAATAGATAGAGCAGCTACAGCTAATGTATACCTATGTAAGCACTTGTTTTTGCATTACTTTGGTTGGAATAGTCAAAGCTTAACATTTGTTCAGTGCAGACAAGAATTCAACCAAACATACTACAATGAGAGTGTTGCTGTTCCAAATAATTGCCCCTGGAATACCCTTACCCCCGCAGCCAGTCTTGATCCGTTGGAAAACGTGGTTGGATGCTGTTAATTATTATGCAGAATATTACGGAAAAATAATGGAGATAATTGATGCATTGGATAGCACAGACAGTTCCGCTGTTGCAGCTGTAAAATCATTGCCTTCTGAACAGCTATTGGAAGATAATTCTTTTCATTGATTCTAATTTTAAAATCGTGTCCAAAAGCATCACCCTGTTAGAATCGTCTAAACTACAACTCTCAGAACCCTTAATATAGTGTATAAAGTATCACAAACCGTTATCCAAAATAACAATTCACTAATTTCAGATAAAAGTGAAATGTAAGTTGAGAAACATCATTGCTAAAAATTCTGCCTATTCACAACTTCGTATTATCAGGACGATAATGATGTAACTTACTATCAGGTCACGACAAGACGTCTGAAGTTGGTGTACTAAAAAGTAGTGACTTTGCGTTTTTCAAATATGCACGTATTACATTGTGTGAAGTTGAACGTACATTTCCCAATATAAAAACTGTAAGTGACCATCGGAGGAGATTACTTTCCAGTCGCCCAAAATGTATGTAACTCTTCAATGCAATGCACATATTCAAGGATGATGTGAGTATATTACATTAAATTTTAAAAGTTAATGTATCTCACTACAAAATAATTATGTATTTACATGTTTAGACATTTCCTAACTCAATGATCATGCATTATATTTCTTGAATGCAGGATACAGGTTTTATTGTAACCGCAGTATACTGCTCAGTGTTTACATCAGAGGCATACTCCATCCTTTGCACGTCCCCAGTCTATACCGTGTGAGTAGTAAACCTTGCGATTCTCGTGGCAATTCCACGAAGTCTATTTATAAAGTTTGTGCCAATGAGAATGTTTTTTTTTTTTTTAATTGGCATCATATACTTCTTTCTCCATTTTGGATTCTTCAGGTGTCAGTACGTACAAATTATATATATATTTTTTTGCCATTTATAAACTATTGTTTTGTAAAAATTTCCTCTTTTGATTACAATGTATATGTACTTAATAAAAGTACATTTTAATGCTTCAATACACCAATTTGAGGAGGCTCTGGATTAAACAATTGCAGACAAAATCTAATAGAAATAAGTGAATAAAGCTAATAAAACAATTCAATAACAATAGTTAAACAGTAAACAATTTCAAAGACAGATTTATGCATTGTTTGGTAGTAAATGGGGGCCATTTTGAGCACCTTTTGTAAATTGAAATCAACATATGATACAACACAACAATGCTATGCTTGGTTTTAATGGGGTTTGTTGCTTTAAAATCCATGTATTGCATTACTTTGCAGTAAAATTTCAATTATGCATATTCTACAATGTGTATTTTTTAAATTATAAATTTAAATAATATTAATATTGTTATTCAATTGTTTCTATTAGCTTTTGTCTGCAATTGTTTAATCCAAAGCCTCCTCAAATTGGTGTACTGGAGCATTCAAATGTCCCATTAATTAGTACACATACATTGTCTTCAAAAGAGGTGATTAAAAAAAACTATAGTTTATAAAGCCACCGGCGTAGCTCTGTCGGCTAAGGCGCTTGCCTGCCGATCCGGAGTTGCGTTCGGGCGCGGGTACGTTTCCCGCTTGGGCTGATTACCTGATTGGGTTTTTCCGAGGTTTTCCCCAACCGTAAGGAAAATGTCAGATTATGTGTGGTGAATCCTCGTCCTCATCTTGCCAAATACCATCTCGCTATCACCAATCCTATCGAAGCTAATTAACCTAGTAGTTGATACAGCGTCGTTAAATAACCAAGTAAAAAATAGTTTTAAAATATGATTTTGTACGTACTGAGACCTGGAGCATTCAAAAATGGGAAAATAAGTACATAGTGGAATTAAAAAAAAAAACAGACTCCTTGGGACACTCTTTATAAATGAAAATTACAGTATTTGGAAACATTTTCAAAATATTCCTTCTTTGATACCCTGTAACTTTTGTATAAATAGTCTCTTCATAAAATTAGAAATAAAGTTACAGCATTGTTTCATACTTTTTACTCACCCTGTAGACAATTGGACAAAGTTATGCAACAATGGAATAACCGACAATTTGGAAGAAACTGTCTCAACTTTGAAGTCTAGTCATTAGGCAGTTGCAATATTTCTTTCAACACATCCCATATCATAATATCTACATCCGCTAGAAATTAATTAGAGATGTTAAATATTTTTCACGAATTTACATATTTAACTGCATATTACTATGTATTTACAAGAATATTTTGCTATATGATACTACACAGAACCACCAGCACTAGTCATCGTACATATGAGCATGGGTATTTCGTTTGTAGGCTTGTAGAGAGTCAGCACGTCCAGTCATCAAACCGTGACCAACAGAGCTTTAGCCTATCGTTACGTACAGCAGTTACATAAAACACTGTTCTCAGTCTATCTGCAAGCAATAAAAGTAGTTCCACCATGACAAGTGCTATGGGTCACAGAGTACATTGGAAGGTTCTTTGCATACTTCAAATTCATTACCCGGTTAGGTAGCTGATAAAGTTGCCTTCTCGGAATCGAAGACGCACTCCAAACATAAAAGCAACAACGATGATTATGAATAGAAATGGTAGATTTTCACAATCACGGTAAATGCAAAATGAACCCAAATGCCGTCAAAATAAGTATTAAAATCATGTTAAGTATATTAGTGTAGGTTTTTAATCCGCAAAATTGAGTACAAAATAAGAAATGAAAGAGAAATTAAATTTTATTAGACATTTTTGTTTTTATAAAAGAGATTAGACTTTATCTAAATTTTCCACCACATACAGGTTCTTAAATGTTTTCAAATAATTTGGCCATCCTTCCATGTTAGCTTTTACATAATGGACAGCACAGGAATACGGTCTACCTGATAATGTTACCTGTACCGTTATCTGGAATTTTCCACTATTCTGTCTAGTGCAGTGGTAACGAAAGCGGGTGTCGTGATTACATCATGTAATCACAGACATTCAAACGGGTACATTGCTGTGCGTTTCATTCACATACTGAAGACAAGCAGTGGCGGTATCATGTCGCTCTACAAACTCTATCTCTACAACCAGTAAGAGGTGGTTTCGTAAAGAATAAGGAGAACTTCTTTGTTGTTCTGTCGGACAGAATGTAATATGTTTACTTTGCTCAACGGTTCAATTAGGAATATATAGAAACATTAATTGCCGCGCTGAATAATTTATTATTATTATTATTATTTTTATTATTATTATTATTATTATTATTAATACTGACCACTAAGTATGTGTTTCTATAATTCTTCTTTATGTGTATGAATATTCTTATTTTTAGACCTTCTCCCTAGAAGGATAATTATTTTATTAGGTTTCAATCTCAATTTTAATCTTCCCTAGAAGGATAATTATTTTATTAAGTTTTAATCTCAATTTTAATCTTCCCTAGAAGGATAATTATTTTATTAGGTTATAATCTCAATTTTAATCTTTCCTAGAAGGATAATTATTTTATTAAGTTTTAATCTCAATTTTAATCTTCCCTAGAAGGATAATTATTTTATTAGGTTTTAATCTCAATTTTAATCTTCCCTAGAAGGATAATTATTTTATTAGGTTTTAATCTTCCCTAGAAGGATAATTATTTTATTAGGTTTTAATCTCAATTTTAATCTTCCCTAGAATTATAATTATTTTATTAGATTTTAATCTCAATTTTAATCTTCCCTAGAAGGATAATTATTTTATTAGGTTTTAATCTCAATTTTAATCTTCCCTAGAAAGATAAATTTATTAGGTGTTAATCTCAATTTTAATCTTCTTACTATTTAGATGAGGGTAACTATTTATTAGTTATTCATTTAAAAATAATAACATTGTAGAAAAACTGATTCAATATTATGTGCCAACGAACTGTTAAACTCCAGAAAGAGAAAGATGACATAAATGTAAGGAAGTCAACTACCTAATGGGGTTTGAAATATCTCATGCTCTAAAGCCTTTTAATAGAGTAGTATTTCTCAAAAGAGTAATGATTAAAACAGCTTAAATAACTTGTCCATAAGAAGTTTTTTTTTTAATTTTGAAAAACTACGAATTTCTCGACCAAGTATCGAGAGAAGAATTTAGAAAATTCCTGATTATATTCAAGAGGAAGGTTAAAAAAAGAAGCAAGAAAAATCGTGTATTATTCACTGGCTCTTGATGACAGCAGTGACATTACTGATACAGGAAAGCTTGAGATTTTTATCCGCGGGTTTGATCAAGATGTTAGTACAGGAACCACCACTGGTTGCAGTTTTCATGCCAAGTACCTCTCCTCCGTCTCCTTACTTAATACGCTGTCTGTTGCATGTAATCACTGCAGTTCGAGTTTTGGTCACCGCTGGTCTAGTGGTAAAATATTGGCTGTCTATCACAGGCATGTCAGAAATCGGACACTGAAAGTGCAGTGTATGTGCGCGGAACGCCAGTCTGTGCAGATTGCGTCATTCACGTGTTGCTCTTACCAGTTCTTAGCGGGAGGGATGTACAAGAATCTATTCTGCGCTTCTAGTGTTCAATTAAATTAACATTTGGACATTATAAACATACTTAGCAGAAGGAAAAAACACAATTATTGTCAGTGTATATAGACTTACTCAGTTACAATTCACAAAGCAGTCGTTTGTAAAGAATAATTTATTTACATGATTTGTATACAGTATTTGAAGAAAATTTAAATATTGCAGTAATTTCGAAACAACAAAAAACGAACACAGTATTTCATTTTACATAGTAGGTACTGATTATTTCAAAGTAATACTCTTTCATTGTTCCTCAAGCATTATTGGGACCATTGGTGCACAAATGTTAAAGAAAATATTTTATTCCCAATTACATGCAATAGGACATTGTGAGGCTTTTACACTGAAATCATTTCCTTGCTGTATATTAATATAAATTCACATTATTATTAATATATTAGATAAATTAAGCTTGAATTTAAATTTATATATAGGCTAGTTTATTTGGAAAAGGTTGTGAGCAAGTATCAGCAAGTTGGGAGCGTTACTGAATTGAGTTAAAAGAATAGTTCACAGCTGTGAAGCGGGGACATTTTCTTTATGTCAGGTTTAAAGATTTATTAACGTAAGTATATTAAGATAATATAGTAACGAGAGATGGAAAATTTGCCATTACGTGTTATTTTTCGAGAAAATTTTTTCTCTTTACAAATAGTTGCTTTCTTTCTTCCCTTACAACCTCAAGACCCTCATATGTATTCTTCACTCAATATTCTCATCACTTATCAGCTAATAAAATAAAAATTGTAAGTCTAACCATTCATGGTTGTGTTAATACAGACTCCAAAACATCATCATTGTCATGTTTGTCTTGCCGTGAGAGTACTAATTAAGAAATAAGAGCTGGCGAATATATTTTGAGAACTTTACTAATCTGATTTAAATTCTCACCTCACTATTAGGTCCACATGATATGATGAAAGCCTTTCATTTAAAAATAATTACTATTGGCTGAGGAAAACATCATAACAGTTATGTTATATGATTCGTGATTTCTCTTCTTCGTTATATCTGTGGACTCCTCATTTTATTTTCATAACGCATTCACAATCATAGCTCAATGAGCACCCGTACTGATCTGTGTTACTGAAACAAAAGCTGATCTGCTACTATAGGTACTGTACAGCCCTGTCGCGTTCCCCTCCAAGCCGATTCACTCCCTCCAGGTAGGGGAATAGGAGCTGCACATCGCACAGAGACCAGTGCACAATGTGAAGGGTTTTGACATGCTGGTCTATCAGATCTCTTTCAGGCCCAGTATTCAATCACAAATGGGTTATGTGTACTAGAGGGTGATTGTGATTAAGTAACAAGATGAAACGGGATATAATCACACAATATCTTTTAGCATGTTTCTCATTGTTCACAATTTCACTGTAATTTTACGTGTTTCTTTACCGATACATTATTTCCAAGAATTTTAACTGTAGAATCTATAAAATGCACCCGTTAACAGATTGATGACATTGGATTTCTATCACCAAACTTTCCATAAAAATTTGTAATCGAAAAATACTACAAAATGCTAAATTTTAACATTGAAAGTGCTATAAAATGTTAAATTTGATTTTTAAGGTGCCAAATGTTTAATTTTAAGTTGCTAAAATCCACTATATCTTATTATAATGACAATAATAATAATAATAATAATAATAATAATAATAATAATAATAATAATAATAATAATAATAATAATTTAATTTTTAATTTAATTTAATTTATTTAATCTGACAGGATTGAGACCATAAGACCTTCTCTTCCATCCTACCAGATAGCATATATACATAAATACAAAAAGAAATACAGACACTAATGAACATAATACAAATTAAATTAAAGCCCTATATAGGGTCAACAGGGTCAAAAGAACACTATAGAACTCTCATCGAGCTAATACAAGAAAAAAAAGAAAGAAAATCAGAGATAGCAATGATGATAGTGATAACTGATAACTGATGATGATGATAATAATAATAATAATAATAATAATAATAATAATAGATACATTACATATTAATTGTCAATTTTACAACAGCATAGTTACAATATTTACTATATGTCATGGATTAAGCCGAAGTTGCTCAACCTGACAGGTGTTCAACAAGCAATTCCATGAACTAGAATGTGATTTTTTAATCTAAATTTGAATTTTGATATTGTCTGACAGTCTCTGACATGGTCAGGGAGAGAATTCCAGAGGCGTGGAATCGATATGCAGAAAGATGATGAGTAGAAGGATGTTCTGTGCAGAGGAATAGAGAGAAGATACATGTTCCGGGTTCGAGGTAGTGAAAGGTAAACAAAACGAGATGCTAGGTAAGAGGGTGTGTAGGTGTGGATGATTTTAAATAGTAATAAGAGGGAGTTGAAGAATCTTCTTTCCTTAAGTGGACTCCAAGACAACAATTCTAGTGACGGTGTTGCATGATCGAATTTTATAATGTTACAAACGAAACGAACGCAGATAAAGTGAACACGCTGTAGTCTATGGGCAAGATCAGTATTTAGATTCGTGAATGGAGAATCGCAATAATCGAAGTGGGGCATCACTAAAGTTTGGATCAGGTTCTTTTTAAGGCTGAGAGGTAAAACGTTGGTTAAGTGTCTGAGGGAATGAATTATGGAAAACGTTTTCTTACATATGTGGAGCTCGTTTCCAAAAGGTACCAAATCCAACAGATCTAATTTTACAGGAAATGAAAAAACTGCTCATAGCTGTAAAAAATATTATATATTGTTATGGTTTTATGTCACTATTCTTTGTGTGTCACCAATCATATTTAGACATATATTTAAGATATTTCACACATTTTCAGGAAGTTATTAATGATTTTAGTTTGGATTTGGTACATTTTGGCAACACAATTGGATGAGGTACATATTGGCATGAAACAATTCAGTAATTATGAATGAGGATGTACAGGAATTATTTACTATCACTGTAAAAGTGAATACATAATTAAACATTTTTCATTTAAAAAATTTAGGCTATGTTTGTTGTGTTTGTTTTTGGTTGTTTTACGACGCTATGTTTGTTGTTCTAATCATCATAATTAACATCAATGTTATCATCATCCTCTGTTCTAACAACAGACTCAAAATTTGTAATATTACTGTAAAATTGGAGTTTATTAATGTCAAAATAGCCCATGGATACTAACAAAGAATCTTTTTTCTTAGCCTCCTGAACATGGTTTTGATATTGGCATGGAATAATTCAGTATTATAAATGGGGATGTAAAGGAATTATTCATTAGCACTATAAAATTAAATAGGCTACATATTACTAAACATTCTTAATTAAATTTCACAAAATGGAGGCAATGTTTGTTCTAGTTATCACAATCAACATCAATGTTATCCTTATCCGCTGTTCCAACAACAGAATCAGAATTTATAATATTATTGTAAAATGGAAGTTCGTTAATGTCACAATAATCCAAACAACTAATACGTCACCATAATAGCCAATGAAATTTCTGCATGACGCATGACATATCAGTGACACAAAATCAAGAACCAATAGGAACACGCTAGAGATTTGGTATGTTTTGGCATCAAACTCAGCATGGATGTGGTATTTTCTGCTGTAAAACACTGTTTTCAGTGACTTCTGGAGACATGATTTGGTACTTTTTCGAGAGAAATGGTTAGCGTTTCCGTTCTAGAGGTAGCTAAGAATGTGCTGCCATCTGTAACTCGTTTTTCGAAAATTGTGGATTTGGTACCTTTTGGAAATAAGCTCCACATATGTAGGTCACTTGACTTTGAAAATTTAAATTTGAATCTAAATATACCCCTAAACTTTTTACTGTCTTAATATACGTAATTGTGGTATTATTTATTTTTGTATTTGATACAGTGGCTAGATCTATTTTGTTTAATGTTCGTTGGTGGCCCAATATTATAGCCTGTGATTTGTCTGGATTTAGTCTGATTCCAAATTTTTGCGCCCATTGAGCTACAGATGCTAGATCTTCATTAATTCTCATCACAGAGTCATTGGTTGTACAAGTTCGGGAATGAATGTAAAGTTATAAGTCGTCAGCGTAATAAATGCACAATTAAATTTAATTTCTTTGCCTCTGCTATATAAATTTCCTCGTCTCCTAGGTGTAGCGACATTGAAGTCCTTTTTTTGTTTCACAGTCACGTTAGTCATTTCGGTAGCAGAACACTAAACCTTGAAATGCCACACATAACAATAATAATAAGCCGGATTCCGACGCCTTATCTGAAAAAAGGAGGATGTCATTTCGCAGTTGTTTGGTTCCTGTTTGGAAACATTATCACTCCTCAGCAGACAGCCCATTTGAAACTTTATGACAAAAGTACATCTTGCGGATATAGACTTCGAGTGGAATGGTAACATTAAGTTGTTTGTACGCCTGCTTATACTGTATTGCAAAACAAATTTTATTACAACATCAAGGCATGTAAATCACATAAAAGCAGGAATGAAATTAGATCCGATCCCAAAAAAAGTCAAGCTTATGAAAAAATAGTAATATACGTTACAAGAGCGGTATGTTGACGTTTTCATGGTCGAGGAAAAGATTGAAAAAGCGAAACGTAGTTGAGCTTTTTTAATTTCCGAGAACATGAAAACAAACATACCGCTCGTGTATCGTACATTATTTTGTGCGAAGATCGTTTATTACATAAAGACGAATTTATAATTAGTTGCAATGAAATCTCCAAGTTGGTTTCTGTTTAATGACGCCAACTTCGGAACACCAAAATATCTTTCTTCAACATTGTTGCTATAAAATGTTTTCTGTGTTTACTATACTCCAGCAGGCCGTGATATACGTCTGTCTTTTTTTTCCCCCCAGTCTATAAATGCGAACTTAAAACAAACGGTAAGGTTATGTAATGATTTATTTTTCATTTTAATATTTTAACAATATTATTTATATAACATATTGCAGTAATAACATCGGCATCTGGAATCTCGTTGATTTTTTCACGG
>NC_091120.1:188050626-188158126 GCF_040183065.1 Periplaneta americana | reverse complement strand
ACCTTTTAACGCAATAATGGCTGAACGGATTTCGATGAAAATTGGAATATAAATTAAGTTCGTTGTAACTTAGATTTTAGGCTATATGAAATTCAAAATACGTTATTTAAAAGGGGGGTTATAAGGGGGCCTGAATTAAATAAATCGAAATATCTCACTTATTATTGATTTTTGTGAAATATGTTACATAACAAAAGTTTCTTTAAAATTGATTTCCGATAAGTTTTATTCTATATAAAATTTTGATAGGACTGATATTTAATGATATATAAGACTTTTAAAATAACAATACAATACATTTTCACCGCCGCCTCAGATTATAGCGTTGTTGTTCCTGTAGTAACTCCTATGTGCAAAATATAAAATTTTTGAGTAGGAAGAAAAAACACATATATTCATTCTATGGCAATGGTAGATAGGAGTTCGTGAATTCTTACATTTTCAAAGAAAGAAATATAATTATATATCACTATATAGCCTATGCTGTATCACTATTTAAATTATTTGAAGGGTTCAGAACCATAGTGGGCCAAGCGCCATTTACTGAAGACGTAGAAAACAATGGTTCAAATTAAGTTATTACCATAATTCAATGGATACATATAGCAAGTAATATAAAGTTTACACATTAAAACTAAACGATATGTCAATCTTCATTAAACTATGGTTGCATATAATAACAAATAAGAAACATGTTAAAGGAATTGTCATTGCACCAAATGAGTGCTCTCTGGACCAAAATGATCGCATTTTAATTATTTAAATACAATTTAAATTAAGTAACATATTAAACGATTTATCCTTCTAACAAACACGAATGTTCCTGGATCAAATGTCCTATTTTAATTATGTCATTACTTTATATGTATTTTTAACGGGTGCAGCGGAGCGCACGGGTACGGCTAGTAATAACAATAAAATAATAGTAAAATAATAATAATAATAAAATTAAAATAATAATAAAATTAAAAAAAAATAATAATTTATTTAATCTGCCAGAGCTAAGACCAGTAGGCCTTCTCTTACACCCAGCCAGTTCATGGTCTCTCCGTCACTGGCAGTACACTGTGCATAGATTTAATAGCTTTCAAGGAATCTACAAGATCTGGATTCATAATTGATCCCACTGTACGTTTCGAAACTAATGAGGAACAGCCAGCAGAAGTGGATAAGGGAAAAAAGAATATCTACAATCCTACCATTCCATATTACCTCAAAAGTACCAGCTAGAAGAGCTTGAAGGTATCGGTCTTCTGGTTGGAGCAAGAGGTACCGCTACTCTCTTCACGAAATATGTGTTTAAGAGGCTTGGAATACCTACATCTATTATTCCGATTGTAACTTCAGCTACATTGAAAGGATCAATTGCTCTCCTGAAGCATCACCTATCACCTATATGAAACCAAGTTCATTAGCATTCTTTACTTTTTTGTAACACTTACCTCTCTAAAACTAGGTTTATTTCCACCAATCACAAAATGTATTTGCAGCTATGTACTTGTAGGAGTTTCATTGTCAAAACAGAATTAATGGTTCACTGAACTTGTAAACATTTATATGGTTAAGTACTCTTTGTCCCTTGTAGCAGCTCACGAATAGTGAGAAGATTTCTAAATTTCCCATTTTTAATTGAATACAACTGACTTACAATAGTTGTGACAATATCTAGATCGTAAAACAACATGAAAGTGAATAATGAAAGTAAAAGTAAATAATGAAAGTTAGATAAGTAATGTTAGTGAGATAATAATAAACATTGATAGGTAGTAGTAGTAGTAGTAGTAGTAGTAGTAGTAGTAGTAGTAGTAGTAGTAGCAGTAATAATAATAATAATAATAATAATAATAATAATAATAATAATACGATGAAAGAGTAATGGAACGGAGAAAAATTCTCTCCGGCGCCGGGATTTGAACCCGGGTTTTCAGCTCTACGTGCTGATGCTTTATCCACTAAGCCACACCGGATACAACCCCGACGTCGGACAGAATTGTCTCTGATTGAGTTCCAACTCTTGGGTTCCCTCTAGTGGCCGCCCTCTGCACTACGTCATAGATGTCTATGAACGTAGGACCGAAGTCCACACATGTGCTGAGGTGCACTCGTTATGAGTGACTAGTTGGCCGGGATCCGACGTAGTGCAGAGGGCGGCCACTAGAGGGAACCCAAGAGTTGGAACTCAATCAGAGACAATTCTGTCCGACGTCGGGGTTGTATCCGGTGTGGCTTAGTGGATAAAGCATCAGCACATAGAGCTGAAAACCCGGGTTCAAATCCCGGCGCCGGAGAGAATTTTTCTCCGTTCCATTACTCTTTCATCGTATGATGACGCAGAATATCTGCATGGAAATATCATATGTACTTCGGTACATTGAAATAATATATAATAATAATAATAATAATAATAATAATAATAATAATAATAATAATAATAATAATAATAACATTTTGAACATTTGCTCTAATGAACATATTGCATACAATATTTCCAATTAAGAGTAATGTTTCCCATCTGTCAACTGACTTCTGTGTCACACGGTATAAAAGAGAACAATCACTAGGATCTCCACTGTCGAAAATAATTTTTCTGGTAACGATCGCCAGATCGAAGTACAATTGCAAGCTCTTATTCCATGCAATTCCATCAGGGTTATAGCACAGTCTAGTATATAGTCACGAATCTCAATAGTAGTAAATATGCATCCATGGATAGTTGCTAACCACTAGGATCGCTACTATCGCCTCATTACAGACAATGCGAAAGAGTACCAGCACAGTCTATTGTTCCTAGCAACCTCAACAACCCAACCTTCGTGACTGTATATACTAGACTGTGGTTATAACGTGATTTCTTTTGTAGTCGTTAGATGGCAGCATAATGAAACTGATAAAAGTAGTCTTGAAAGTGCATCACGTTGATCAATCTGCTATATGCGATCAGGAACCTAACCAACACATTCATTCGTGGCGGGATCCGGTATTTGTGAGAAACCTGTCCAAACGTCACTTGAACAATTTGCAACGTCGTGTAAAATATAAACATTCCTTTAAATTTTATTTTCCACTCACATTTTGGTGTCATGAGTTTGTATATTACGCCTCGTTAAATTTTCCTGTTTACAGCACATTCTTCAAGGACGATACCAAAGACTTCTAATAAGAAACTGGTTTGCACGGGCAACGGCTTCGAAAGGATTATTTTTTATTTTTCTACATTATTTCACGACGCTTTATCAACAGCTTAGCCTAGTTTATTTAGCGTCTGAATGAGATGAAGGTGATAATGCTGGTGAAATGATTCCATGGTCCAGCACGGCAGCATTTGCTCGTATTGGGTTGAGGGAAAACCCCGGAAAAAGCCTCAACCAGGGAACTTGCCCCGACCGGGAATCGAACCCGGGTCACCTGGTTTCGCGGCCAGACGCGCTAACCGTTACTCCACAAGTCTGGGCTAAAAATGAGTTGAGTGAACTCGCATGAGATGCGAGTCTCTCTGAAAGTAATGCTGAGATTTTAGTATCGAGTTTGCATCAATAGAAATTACTGTAATGAAATATAAATATTTAAATTTAACAGAGAAGAAGCACGCCTGTTCACAGTTCTTAGGCTCCAATCTATACTAATAATAAATCTGTACCGGTAGCCGAAATGTTTCTGGTAATTTTCGATTTTCCAAAAATAATTGGTCCTAACATATATAATTAATCACCCTGAAACCGAAAATAGCTTTTTTGAAATTTTTGTTTGTATGTCTGTCTGTCTGTCTGTCTGTATGTTTGTTACCTTTCCACGCGATAATGGCTGAACGGATTTCGAAGAAAATTGGAATATAAATTAAGTTCGTTGTAACTTAGGTTTTAGGCTATATGGCATTCAAAATACATTATTTAAAACGGGGGTTATAAGGGGGCCTGAATTAAATAAATCGAAATATCTCGCTTATTATTGATTTTTGTGAAAAATGTTACATGACAAACGTTTCTTTAAAAATAATTTCCGATAAGTTTTATTCTTTGAAAAAGTTTGATAGGACTGATATTTAATGAGATAAATGAGTTTTAAAATTAAAATAACTACCATCCAAGGCCGTGTAATGAATAAAAAACAAATGACTTGGCCTGTAAGGGGCTTGGACGGCAACAATCGAAAGCTATGAAAGATAGCCTACAGATAATGTTTCTGTATTTGTATGAAGTAATATCAGAAGCTAAATTAATCGATTTGTATAATTAATTATTAATTCACCATTGGAAAGTGTAGTTTCTCTAGATGGACATAATGCTATAATGTTATTACAGTAACTTCTGAGTGAATCGAGGGCAGGTAAGATTAAAATAGCTTCTTATCTACAGAAAACTTGATAGGCTATTCTGTACATTCGTTTCCTGTATTTCCGAAAATAATTTTTATGACTAAATGAGTGGTCTCTGGATCAATATGATCGCATTTTAATTATGCAAATACAATTTAAATTAAGTAACATAATAAACGATTTATCCTTATATCAAACACGAATGTTCCCTGGATCAAATGTCCTATTTTAATTATGTAATTACTTTATATTTATTTCTAACGGGTGCAGCGGAGCGCACGGGTACGGCTAGTACAGCAATAAATTACAAGGCGATTGTGAATGAAATGTTGTCATGCAATGAAAAACTGGGTTGCAAAATGTCGTTGTATATTTCATTTCTTCCATGCTTATCTCGACAAAGACAATAGTGTCTTCATATGTTATGTTGTACTATTTAGATATTACTCTTATTGTTTTATGTTTTTGTTTGTGAATGGTAATGAAATTCATCAATGCCTATCACATTACACCATTCAAGTAATTATTTACTTAAAAATTATTGGTTTGACTAGTTTCTGGAATATAAGTATATTTATTTCGTGAATGCTTTGATACCAAGATGCGAATGACTTACCTAAAAAAACTAGAGCTAAGTATTTTTGTGGATAGTGATATTTTATCACGGGAAGCAAATCGTATACTTAGGAATAAAAAGAGAGATTACTTGAAGGAAAAACTGAATGAGGTAGGAAAAAATAGTAAAAATAAAAACATAAGACATTTATATAAGGGTATAAAAGAATTTAAGAATGGATATAAGGCAAGGGTAAACGTGATCAAGGATGAGATTGGTGACTTGCTTGCAGACTCTCATTCAATCCTGAACAGATGGAAAAACTATTTTGGGCAACTACTAAATATACATAGGCCAAGTAGAAATGATCGGGACGAAATTTAAATAAAAACTGCTGAGCCAATAATACCCGAACCGACACTTTCTGAAGTCGAAATTGCGATAGAAAATCTGAAAAATTATAAGTCTTCAGGTATCGATCAAATTCCAGCAGAATTAATAAAAGGGGGTGGAAGCGCATTATCTAACGAAATTTATAAGCTTGTACTTGCTATTTGGGAAAAGGAAATTGTACCAGAACAATGGAAGGAGTCCATAATCGTACCTATCTTTAAGAAAGGGGACAAGACTAACTGTAGTAACTTTCGAGGAATATCAATTTTGTTGACGTCGTACAAAGTTTTGTCCAATATTCTTTTGAGAAGATTAACTCCATATGTAGATGAAATTATTGGGATCATCAGTGCGGTTTTAGGCATAATAGATCAACTATTGATCAGATATTTTGAATTCGACAGATATTGGAGAAAAAATGGGAGTATAAGGGCACAGTGCATCAGTTATTCATAGATTTCAAAAAGGCATATGACTCTGTTAAGAGAGAAGTTTTATATGGTATTCTTATTGAATGTGGTATTCTCAAGAAACTAGTTCGATTAATTAAAATGTGTCTCAGTGAAAAGTACAGCAGAGTCCGTATAGGTCAGTTTCTGTCAGATACGTTTCCAATTCACTGCGGGCTAAAGCAAGGAGATACACTATCACCTTTACTTTTTAACTTTGCTCTAGAGTATGCCATTAGGAAAGTCCAGGATAACAGAGAGGGTTTGGAATTGAACGGTTACATCAGCTGCCTGTCTATGCGGATGACGTGCATATGTTAGGAGAAAATCCACAAACGATTAGCGAAAACACGGAAATTTTACTTGAAGCAAGTAAAGAGATAGGTTTGGAAGTAAATTCCAAAAATACAAAGTATATGATTATGTCTCGTGACCAGAATATTGTACGAAATGGAAATATAAAAATTGGAAATTTATTATTCGGTTGACAAGCTTTTGTCATTCAGTCTGCTGTCAAAAAATCTGAAAGTTAGAATTTATAAAACGGTTATATTACCGGTTGTTCTATATGGTTGTGAAACTTGGACTCTCACTTTGAGAGAGGAGCATAGGTTAAGGGTGTTTTAGAATAAGGTGCTTAGGAAAATATTTGGAGCAAAGAAGGATGAAGTTACAGGAGAATAGAGAAAGTTACACAACACAGAACTGCACGCATTGTATTCTTCACCTAACATAATTAGGATCATTAAATCCAGACGTTTGAGATGGGCAGAGCATGTATCATGTATGGGAGAATCCATAAATGCATATAGAGTGTTAGTTGGGAGGCCGGAGGGAAAAATACCTTTGGAGAGGCCGAGCCGTAGATGGGAAGATAATATTAAAATGGATTTGGGGGAGGTGGGATATGATGATAGAGACTGGATTAATCTTGCTCAGGATAGGAACCAATGGCGGGCTTTTGTGAGGGAGGCAATTAACCTCCGGGTTCCTTAAAAGACAGTAAGTAAGTAAGTAAGTGTTATTTTATCATCTTATACTCAGATGAATCTGAAAAACCTAATTTGATGTCATTTACACACTTCCAATAAAAATTCGTTGACCAGTGTAATCTGCTGGGTTAGTATCTAAAGATCTTGCAGGTCAAGTTACAGGAAACTGCCCAATGATAACACGACCACCAGAACAATCAGAAGCGAACAAACTGGTTATCATGGTGATGCAAAAATCTCATTTTTGTGCAATAAGCCAGTTCCAAAATTTTTAAGACTGCGTAGGAAATGAAGAAAACGTGAACAACTAAATTTACCTCTTACTTTTGAAAAAACCTGTATATTCACTTGTGTGTCTCAAATCTAATCCTGATAGAACTGTATTCAGACACTCTACATCATACCTGCACAGACAGCGCTCAACGAGCGGGAGAGCCGTGTTTACCGCTCGCCAAAACGGAGAGGAAGATACGTCAGAATGTCATAGATTTGCTATAGGTAGAGGAGAGGAAAACGACCACTCAGCTATCTAGTGGAGTGCAGTGTGTAGGCCTATTCTCAGTAACTGTTTCACGCTGCTTACCTACTGCTACAGTACAGTATGGAGGAATCTAAAAGATTAACGTAACATTTAACATTTAACGATTTACAGCTCGAACTTATTGATCTTCAATGTGACCTAAGGGCTAAAGATCGTTTGAATAATACTACTAGCCTGGTTGAGTTTTACAAGACTAAACATTAGCAATAATATCCACGACTACACAGGCTGGCTGTGAAAATGATTGCTATGTTTGGCTCAACATTTATATTTGTGAGCAACTGTTTTCTATAATCAACTTTAATAAAGGCAGACATCGAACATCTGTAACTGATGTTTCATTATGATCAGTAGGCTACTGTTCCTTGCAGCTGCCAACAGCATAAAACCTCGTTTTGATGTACTGATGAATAAAAATATAACAAAATGGTATTGTACATTTAAGTAGCTATAGAATTTCTATTATTTCTGTAAAATAAATATTTCTTTATTAATTAATAATAGTCCAAGATAGTTTTGCAAACACTGAACGGGAATTCATTTCATAAACACTCGTAATAGTACTTCCTTTCGTGTATATTTTGTACGAGATCACCCCTTCTTCCAGTCCACCCTTATACAGAGCGCAGCTAATATCTGCATCCGCTTATGAGCTGTGAGCCGGCTCGGAGAGCGCAAACCTAGTGCAGGCCTGGTCTACACTTTAGTGTAGCGCTTAGGAATTTTTAGAAAAATAAATATCTCTTATGAACATCAGTGACGCACGCACAGTGTATGTACGTATAATAGAAGGCTATGAATAAGTACAAATTGGATGAGGTACCATATGCACATAATCTTTCTTCTTTTAGAAATTAATTTAATTAGGAATGCAGATTGGAATTATATTTGTAAGACATACACATTACTGAACTGAGTGCCATGGTTACACAAGCTTATTCCTTTGTCTAACTAGCAGGTGGCCTTGAAAATAATATGTTTGCCTCATTACATGAAATATATTCCAAAGTATACTTTCGAAATAACAGGAAAATTACAACACAAATCTTTCGGTGCATTATGACGACTCAAACCTACAGGGTGAACCGTAAGTAGGCCTAATGTAATTTATACATCTTGATTACACAACTTTTAACACTGTATCACTTCGGAATATGTATGATAAGACTTTCCTGTGTTAAATTTCAACGTATCTCGTTTACATGTTTCGACCTATTTATGGGTCATCTTCAGAACTGGTAGTTGTTGGTTTTGGCGCCAATTTTTCTGTTTCTGTTCTGTTACAACGAAGCCTAACATAATAGACAACATAATACGTAAGACAAAACATAATCACAAAAAACATAAGAATACAACACAAACACAAGAACACAAAAAATACATCACACTAACATACGAAAACAAAAACACACACAAAATTGCAACCTCATTCAAGAAATTAAATTACAACATCGCATACAGAACAAATAATACTCTACAAAAACATCAACACACAAACAACACAAACAAACAAATACAACCACACAGGCGTATACAAACTCAAAAGTAACACCTGCAACAACTTCTACATAGGACAGACAGGCAGATCGTTTCAAACACGTTACAAAGAACACATCACAGCCATAACAAAATTACAAAACACCTCCACATATGCAGAACACATCACAAATGCTAACCACACCCACAGAGAATCAACACAGATATGGAAATACTACACATCCAACCAAAACACCAGAAACTAAACACACTAGAACAATATGAAATATATAGACACAGAAAAACACACCCCAATGAAATTCTCAACACACAATTCAATTTCAGAACACACACACTCTTTGACTCTACACCATACCACAGGAACACACCCTCACAGGAAACAGAACAAGAGGCGCCAAGACCAACAACGACCAGTTCTGAAGATGACCCATAAATAGGTCGAAACATGTAAACGAGGTACGTTGAAATTTAACACAGGAAAGTCTTACCATACATATTCCGTAATGTAATTTATTCTGATCGATGATTCCTTTAGTAAAGAGCAACAAAAAAATTAAATACCATTTTTCTGTTTTTTGAATATTTTTCCAGAAAAATGTGCATTTTAAAATACATGAATTCTGCGATCGTGCAACGCTGTATAATCAGTAGAGAGTGCACGTTAAGCTGTGTTACTCTTAACAACCCCTTCATCTGGTTTGTTTTGAATAATGAGAAGGAAGTCATTGCCATGTACATTGTTTTTTAACTCGTAATAAAAAAATACAGATGATATACCGTTTAATTATAGGGTCGATTTCTAAAACACGGACGAAATCGTGGCTGCAAACCTCGGCTTCTAAACCGTGATCGAGGTCTGAACCCTTATGCGATTTCTAAAGCGAAGTCCAGACGTAGCTTGAGAAGAAATTGAGGTTCGTGGGTTTTAAATATGGCAACGCAGCTAAGAATCGATTTTTATTCCTGTACACAGTCGATATTAGAACAAATGAACATCGCGATTGATATTTTTATTTAATTGCAGTAATCACATTCTTTTGTTCTCAGCTAAGGTATTGTTATATTTACTAATTTACAGTCCATCAAGAGGTGCAGGGACTAGGCACACAAGGAAGTATTCAGCGAATTGATATCATTGCCATTAAGAACAACTCGGCATACATTCTCGATCCCACCATCAGATTTGAAACACATGCAGATCAACCGCATGAGGTGGACAGTGAAAAGAAACAGATCTATGAACCAACAATCCCGTTCTATAAAGATAAATATAGCCTGTCCCACATTGATGTAATAGGTCTGATGGTGGGAGCACGAGGTACCATACCCTCCTTCTTTGCCAACAAATGTAAAAACCTGCGGCTAACACACAGCATTGTGAAGGAAATAGTCATTAGTGCCCTCAAAGGATCGGTTCAGAAATTAACAAATCATTTGTATGGGAGTGATAATGGAAATTTCAAGTTATCTTAACCGATGGCTGTAAATTGGTTTAGATATCAATCCCAATAAATCCGTATTATTATTTTTCCCGCGATATATCTGATGACATTTTTTTCCCACTTTCTTAACTGTAAATGAGCACAAACGCTACTTAGGTGTACATTTTTCTGAAATTTTCTATATTCGATTCTCTAACCGTTTCAAATATGGCCTATATCATTTTACCTTTTAGGTGTGTTTCCAAATTAGGATATGTAATACGCTTTGTCAAATCTGGAAACCTTTTGATAAGGGAAGCAAAATTTATATTATATTACTAGCCGTACCCGTGCGCTCCGCTGCACTCGTTAGAAATAAATATAAAGTAATTACATAATTAAAATAGGACATATTTTGATCCAGGGAACATTCGTGTCTGATAGAAGGGTAAATCGTTTAATATGTTATTTAATTTAAATTGCATCCAAATAATTAAAATGCGATCATTTTGGTCCAGAGACACTCATTTGGTGCAATGACAATTCCTTTAACATGTTTCTAATTTTTATTACATGCAACCATAGTTTAATGAAGATTGACATCATTTAGATTTAATGTGTATATTCTATTTTATTTTTATAGGTTTCTATTGAATTATGGTAATAACTTAATTTTAACCCTTGTTTTCTACGTACTCAGTAAATGGCGCTTCGCCCACTGTGGTTCTGAACCCTCCAAATAACTTAAATTATATTATATAATATTACATATTATATTATATTATATAAACACAGAAACATTCTCTGTAGGCTATCTTTCATAGCTTTCCATTGTTGCTGTCCAAGGCCCCTTATAGACGAAGTCATTTGTTTTTTAATTCATTACACGCCCTTAGATGGCAGTTATTTTAATTTTAAAACTCATTTATCTAATTAAATATCAGTCCTATCAATTTTTTTTAAGGAATAAAACTTATCGGAAATGATTTTTAAAGAAACGTTTGTTATGTAACATTTTTCACAAAAATCAATAATAAGCGAGATATTTCGATTTATTTAATTCAGGCCCCCTTATAACCACCCTTTTAAATAATATATTTTGAATGCCATATAGCCTAAAATCTAAGTTACAACGAACGTAATTTATATTCCAATTTTCATCGAAATCCGTTCAGCCATTATCGCGTGAAAAGGTAACAAGTATACAGACAGACAGACAGACAGACAGACATACAAAAATTTCAAAAAAGCGATTTTCGGTTTCAGGGTGGTTAATTATATATGTTAGGACCAATTATTTTTGGAAAATCGAAAATTCCCAGAAAAATTTCGGCTACAGATTTATTATTAGTATAGATATACAGGGACATCATTTTATTTTTACTAACATTTTTAATAATAACTTGCCTATACCTCTGGATCAACGCCGTTTGCTACCCCGTTCCACGACTGGAGTTCGATGATACTGGCGTAATATACAAACAAATCACTTTACTAGGTATAGGAGGGAAGAAAAGTAGTTCATCCATTTACGTAAACTAGGAAATATTGCGATTTTGAGTTTGATAATTTTCATTAGGTTTTTGTTTAATCAAAATACAGTACAGTATTAACAATGAGTGTTTTTACTCACGAACTGAGCTGTCCATGTGGACGTATTCATTATGCAGTGTATGTTATACTGTCTACAGCACATTAGCGTACAATATAGAGAATGAAGTTAAATTGAAAAATAATCATAATATGGATATTTAAACACATTTTTTTAAATTGTGGCAGTTCAATTCGATACAGGCTTCAGTTCTAATGTGCATATTATCGCACTATAGACTATTGTACCTAATTCCAATTACCAGTTTCGTTCTTCGTACTGGTAACTCATGTTGAAATAATTCCGTACGCACTCTATAAAAGGGTACCTTACGTACTGTAAACTCAATCTTCACTTCTGCCCGATCCGAAAAGATAAAATTACTCAGACACGCTATCTACTGTCCGTCCAAGTGGTTAGCCTATGTCGTAGGGTCGTAGAAAGGGAGGAAATTACGTGACAGTTAATTACTTAACAAGACCCTTTTATTTAAATTATTTTAAACAGTTGTATAATATTACGTAGACGTCCAATTCCTAACAGAAATTAATGTTCTGAGAAAGGAGCTAAGACAGCCCAGCCACTAGCTGGCGAATAAAAGCTGGTGGGGGAAACCGGGATGCGACGTAGGCAAATGGACGACAGTACCTGTGCGAAAATGATTCAATATTGAAAGCTCTTTCGTCACTGGAAAACGCGAACATATTTTTGGAACGTACTGTTTACTATGACTGTAAGGCTACTATAACTGTATGTGCGGTCTTGGATCTGTGTGGAGGAAGGTTGAACTTCATTAGTAGAAGGGGTGGGAGTGAAGTACATTAAAAAATTCAGGTACAATAAAAATTGAAGTAAAAATAAAATGATGTCCCTGTACAAATAAACCTTATAACCAAAGCTCGGAACTTGGGGACTTGTGTCTTTGAACGTGGCTAAGCGACCGGACTTCAATATCAACAAACTCCCGCTTCCAGCACAGAGGTACTGTCAGGTCTGCTATAAAAGTGGTTCCTGGCTGGAACAACATAATGATAATATTATGGTAGGTTGAAAGAAGTAATTTTATAGCATATATATAAATAAACATGCAAAATACATCAAATTTACAGTTCTGCTCTGTACATTTCATTACAGTGTATGACTCCATACATTCGAATATTTTTCGAATCCATACCTTCTTCGTCTGTTAGTTAAACATGATTTGAAACGAAAGAAATTTATTTCCACGGCACATGAAGTGAGGGGAGCAAAATTAGTTTTTTTTATTTTATTTATTTTAACTAGCTACCTAATGAATACAAATTACATTTATAAAACAAAAATGTTTCTAGCCACTACCGTAAGAGCCAGGCTCGAGTACGGTGTGGTCTTAGTCAATAATATAACATAAAATTTACAAGGACACTTTACTAAATACAGTAAGTAACTTAATTCAAACCAATAAATACAACACAAGAGCAAGAATAAAGAAGAAAAAGAAAAAGAGAGAAAAATACACATTTAATATAAATTGACAATTCGACAGAAGCCAGTGATATTCAATAAAAACAAGAATATAGAAGACAGAAATAAAAGGTAAAAAAAAAAAAATACATTTGTTAATATTATATTATATCGTGGATAATTTTACAAATTTATTTTTTAAAAACTTCAATTTTAAAAAATTTCAAATTTAGAAAATGGTTTGTAATTGTATTACAAAGTCTTAGGCCGAAATAAGGTATTGAATGTTTCCACTGTCACTGTTTCCTGTTCGATTTTCAGTAGTTGCTACCTGACCTCGTATGTGAGAAAGATAAGTATCCTAAATTTGTCTCGAAAATAGTTTTCAATTTCCATGTCACTACTAGGGAAGGTTCAACTACGACTTGATCCATGGCTGTGGACGAATTTTCCACCGATTTATGGGACTTTAATGTATTTGAATGAATGCCCGTTTCCAATCTCTAGTTTGTGTTTGACACAAGTTACAAAATATAAACTCTCCATTCGAAGAAAATAATGTATCTCCTCAGAATTCCTCCACGAAATTCTGTACCTAAATTTTAAGAAATATATTTTCAAACGTATACAATACCCATTCGAATAATACGTATTTTCTTATTTTCAAACAGACCGTTTACCTCTAATTAATTATCTGAATGTCATTGGCTTCGACACGACACAGTTTCCTCGTCCGTCTTCCTGTCATTTGATGTGACCGCTTTCTTAGTACACACGACTGTCCCTGAGCACTTGCAGCGTGAGCTTTGTGTACGTTGTACCTGTAACCTTACTCATGCACACGACACACAAGTCCCCAAGTTCCGAGCTTTGCTTATAACCGAAAATGTTATAATTGACGCAAACACTTAAAAAAAAAAAAAAACAAACAAACAAACAAATAGTGTAATTTCATAAGTTAACGAGGAATTCCTTCCACTCCAACATATTTTTATCCCCTGGAATGCTTTTGAAAGCGTGGATATTCTCATCTCGTTACAAATTGCACCTTAGGAAGTTTTGAGAGAGAGTGAGAGAGAGAGAAATTCTCCATAGAACAGAAGGATAAAAGTCCCCATTTTTTCTTATTGGTAATCTAAACAGGATCCGCTAGACTTATTGCCTGCCACGCTACAAGTTGAGTCATGTTAGAACGACCTCCGTACCCGCCGCGTATGATTAAGGCCGATTGGAGGTCCCGGAATTTTTCCACGCTCGTTGTACGCTGTGCGTCACGCAAGTCGAAACTCCAAATTACTACAGGGTCAAAGACTATATTATTATTTACCTGATCAGCTGCGATGTCCACTTCCGAGCGTTATTCCGACGACTGACACATCTTAAGCAGAGCGCACAGTTTTATGAGTGGACTCAGGCCGTCCAAGTTTAACCTCCTTTCGCTTTTAAAGCTTAAACGATACTGAAAGGAAAATAACCGATCAGGAATCATATCGTCTCTTGCGCCAACGATGGGGAAGTCCCGCAGAGAGACTGCCTAGGGAAAGCGAAATGGCTACACCCTCCATTCAGCCCTGGTAACCTTGCCACAGTTCAATCACCCGGAGTCTTCTAACTAGAGGGAACCACAGTTCATTACCGGACAGATCTCACAAGCAAATATTCTCATGGGGCAGATAAATATAAGTTATTTTTTTCTTCCACCATGTTAATGATGTCAAAACAAGTGCTTATACAAATTTTGGTCACTCGAGCAGCGCAATTACGAGGGCTATCCAGAAAGTAAGTTTCCCAGAGCTGTTTACAAAAAGAAAACACAATTTCATGAAAAGATTTATAGGAACTTACTTACTTATTCACTTACAAATGGTTTTGAGGAACCCGAAGGTTCATTGCCGCCGTCACATAAGTCCGCCATCGGTCCCTATCCTGTGCAAGATTAATCCACTCTCTATCATCATATTCCATCTTCATCAAATCCATTTTAATATTATCCTCCCATCTACGTCTCGGCCTCTCCAATGGTCTTTTTCTCTCCGGCCTCCCAACTAACACTCTATATGCATTTCTGGATTCGCCCATACGTGCTACATGCCCTGCCCATCTCAAACGTCTGGATTTAATGTTCATATTTATATCAGGTGAAGAATACAATGCGTGAAGTTCTGCGTTGTGTAACTTTCTCCATTCTCCTGTAACATCATCCCTCTTAGCCCCAAATATTTTCCTAAGCACCTTATTCTCAAACACCCTTAATCTTTGTTTCTCAAAGTGAGAGTCCAAGTTTCACAACCATACAGAACAACCGGTAATATAAGTGTTTTACAAATTCTAACTTTCAGATTTTTTGACAGCAGACTAGATGACAAAAGCTTCTCAACTGAATAATAATACGCATTTCCCATAGGCCTATTTATTCTGTGTTTAACCCTCAACTGGTATCGGTTTTTAAGTGTACATTACGATATCAAGCAATATGAGCCTATATTGATCCATAGATACCAGTTGGGGGTTAATTTCCTCCCTAGTGTCATTTATATTTGTTACTGTTGCTCCAAGATATTTGAATTTTTCCACCTCTCCGAAGGATAAATCTCCAATTTTTATATTTCCATTTCGTGCAATATTCTGGTCACGAGATATAATCATATACTTTGTCTTTTCGGGATTTACTTCCAAACATATCGCTTTACTTGCTTCAAGTAAAATTTCCGTGTTTTTCCTAATCGTTTATGGATTTTCTCCTAACATATTCACATCATCCGCATAGGCAAGAAGCTGATGTAACCCGTTCAATTCCAAATTCTGTCTGTTATCCTGAACTTTCCTAATTGCATATTCTAGAGCGAAGTTAAAAAGTAAATGTGGATTTATTGGAACAGATACAGCAATTTTTAAACTATTTTTCAACACATTCCCCACTGGAATTGAGACATTTGTCATACCTTGGGATCAACTTTTGTACCCCTGTGACGTGGAAGTCTGATCCCTGGAATGGGAATCAGTGTGTGACAGCCGTCTGCACCTCTCTGTCGATCTCATGGTATGACAAATGCCTCAATTCCAGTAAGGAATATGTTCAAAAATAGCTCAACACCTGTATCTGTTCCAGTAAATTTTTACAATGAAATTTTGTTTTCTTTCTGTAAACGTCCCCATGGAAACATTTTTACGTCCCTCGTAATTGCGCTCCCAGACAGTGTTTGCTTGTCAGTTATGCCGTGTAGAAAACGTTTGGAAGACTCTTTCAGAGTATTTTGGTTTGTCCCTGCTATTTTCTTTCCACCATTGCTCATTGTCATTATACCATCGTTTGACGTCTCCGACAAGGAGAATTCGCGAATGGGAAATAAGTTATTTCAATAAAATTATTTGTAAGGTTCGAAGGAGAGATTCGAACACACACACAGGTTATAAGTAGAATCCTGCGTTGGACACCTGCAAGCAAACCACAACAGCGTAGGTGTTTATGGAGTATAGCTCGGCGGAATCCAACCCCAATCCACTGCTGTTCAGTGAACATGCGAAAACAAAACAAAGCCGGGGCACTTGGAAATAGTGCTCTAACATAAGAATTTGGTAGCGAGCACTTCATTAGAAAAGAAGAACATTTATTTTATCAGAAATAAAGATGTCCACACCTGTGTAGTAACGGCTAGCGCGTCTGGCCGCGAAACGAGGTGGCCCGGGTTCGATTCCCGGTTGGGGGAAGTTACCTGGTTGAGGTTTTTCCGGGGTTTTCCCTTAACCCAATGCGAGCAAATGCTGGGTAACTTTCGATGCTGGACCCCGGACTCATTTCACCGGCATTATCACCTTCATCTTATTCAGACGCTAAATAACCTAAGACGTTGATACAGCGTCGTAAAATAACCCACTAAAAAAGTTTACCGACTTATTAGGACTTCGTTGCAGCCTTTTTTCTCTAGCATCTTCTGTCACTTTTGTTGACCATCTTACACTTTTCTGCCTTTCTGAACACTCTGTTGCTCTAAATTTATCTACCAGATTAATGACATTTCTACGAAAATATTCCGTAATGATATAATCAGGAAAGCGTGAAAAAAAACTGTTGTTCACATTCGGTTATATTGTAATTCCAGTTTCCATCATCGTCCTTCATACCTACAAACAGTAAAACAAAACTCTTGTCTAAATAATGCTGTTCAGTACCGCACCATATTATTATAGGGTACCGTACTTTCCGTAACTCTAATCTTCACTTGTGCTCGGTCCACACAGATAAATTCAGTTATGCTACACACCATACCTGTGTGAAAATAAACTTCAATAATATAAGCTATTTCTTCTATAGAAAATGCAGTATATTTCTGAAACACACTGTACTCTCTACTGTTTACTTCACTGCTAGCAACAGCGGCCGTAAGTTTGTGTGGCTGACGTTAGCAAAGACATTAGTGAAAGGGGTGGGAGTCAAGTATATTCAGAAACGCAGGTACAGTAAAATGCAAGTAAAAATAAAATGATGTCCCGGTATTTGTTTATTTTTAAGTTTGTACTGACATTTGTTTTTCGTGAGTGTTAATACCAGTCTTTAATTAGACCTAAAGTATCTAGATTCGTTTTACTTAGCCTATTGTAAAAATTAGGAATAGACAAGTCCTGAGCCCCAGGTAGCCATGGCGACTAAAAATGTTTTTTTATTAAGACTTCGACTTTTTTTCTGTCACTACGACTAATATATAATGATAACTAGGGGGTGGATGTTGATGACCTAAAAATATCCTTAAAATGATCAATAAAATGCCCTTAAAATAATGGAAAAATGACATAGAATTAAAAGAAAATGACATTTAAATATTATTCACCGTACTCGCACCACAACTTCTTAAAAATTGGTCACCTTGTTTCAATGACTGCCCTGCATATGTCTAAGAGAGGAGTCAACTTCCTGCAAATTGGCTAAGAGAAAGGAGAAGAGCATGCAACAAAATTAAAGTTTCAAGGGAAAACTATAGATTTTAATGAGGTTTTACAATGTGTTTTAATCAGGGGTGGTCCATGTCAGTGCCTTCATTCTCCGTCTCCTCCTCCTGCCGCTCTTCACTTTTGTTAACAGATCTTCCAGATCGGGGGAGTATAAATGACAAAATAAATTGTGGGCGCAGCATGCATTCTTGCAATCTTTGTGTTAAAAATATTTTCTACTATAGTACATCCCTTCCGAACCATATTGGGGACATAACATCCTATTGTCCAGGAAACGGTGAAAATTTCCGCCCTTCCAAACATAAATTCTAAAGACACCCTCGTACCCACAAAAGAACAGTAGCGGTCAAAGCCCTCACTTAAACCTAGCTGTTGTCAAGCATTTTATATTACTTCTGTCGTGCGAGGTGAAGCCTGCAGTGAAACGAAGGATGGACTTCAGAGTTTGTTCCAAACTATAAAACTCAAACTTCATTGTTATTCATATATTATTATGATGTACCGAAGTACATATGATATTTCCGTACAGATATTTTGCGTCATCATATGATGAAAGATGAGTGGAACGGAGAAAAATTCTCTCCGGCACTGGGATTCCAACCCGGGTTTTCAGCTCTACGTGCTGACGCTCTATCCACTAAGCCACACCGGATTCCCATCCTGATTTCGGATCGAATCCTCTCAGTTTGTTCCACCTCTTGGGCCTAGTGGCCTACCCTCATGCACTGCGTCATAGATGTATGACAGTGGCACAATGTCCACACATGTGCAGAGGTGCACTCTTTAAGAGTGACTAAGTGGCTGGGATCCGACGGAATTACCGCCACTAGAGGAAACCCAAGAGGTGGATCTAAACTGAGAGTATTCGATCCGAAATCAGGATGAGAATCCGGTATGGTTTAGTGGATAGAGCCTCAGCACGTAGAGCTGAAAACCCGGGTTCAAATCCCGGTGCCGAAGAGAATTTTTCTTCGTTCCACTCATCTTTCATCATATTCACTGTTATTCATTATTCAGTAGGTAATTACTACGATGAAAGAGTAATGGAACGGAGAAAAATTCTCTCCGGCGCCGGGATTTGAACCCGGGTTTTCAGCTCTACGTGCTGACGCTTTATCCACTAAGCCACACCGAATTCCACTCCGGCGCCGGAGAGACTTTTTCTCCGTTCCATTACTCTTTCATCGTATGATGACGCAGAATATCTGCATGGAAATATCATATGTTCTTCGGTACATTATAATAATATGTATGATATGCGAAAATCACTTCGTGATTTAAGACGGCGCTTATTCCGTCGGATCCCGGCCAACTAGTCACTCATTATGAGTGCACCTCAACACATGTGTGGACTTCGGTCCTAGGTTCATAGACATCTATGACGTAGTGCAGAGGGCGGCCACTAGAGGGAACCCAAGAGTTGGAACTTAAAACTGAGACGATTCTTCCGACGCCGGGGTGGAATCCGGTGTGGCTTAGTGGATAAAGCGTCAGCACGTAGAGCTGAAAACCCGGGTTCAAATCCCGGCGCCGGAGAGAATTTTTCTCCGTTCCATTACTCTTTCATCGTATGATAACGCAGAATATCTGCATGGAAATATCATATGTACTTCGGTACATTATAATAATATACAGGTAATTACTAGTTAGGTCTCGTACTAATCTGTTTACTTAGAAAAATATTTAACAGGAAGTAAAATGCATTCAATATGATCTAAAAGTTCTTCAAAATATTAAAAATGACCAAAAAATTCCGAAAAATGCAAAAATGACCTATTAGTTCAAAAACGTCAAAAAATGCAAAAAAATGCAATGTAAGAAATTAATTTTTTGCTTTGATATTAAGTTAGAACGGATTTATATATTAGGCATCGTACTAATGTGAAAAATAAGAAGATGACTTTTCATCAACATCCGTCCCCCTAATGATAAAAAAGCGGTTGTAGGAATAAATTCGAATGTGAACGTCCTGGAAGAAGATGAAAGGTAACTAAATTCCTGGTAAACGTAACGGACTTCAAATTTCTACATCTTGAAAGTGGGCTCCGCTGATCATAGTCTTTTCCAATGTAGCAAAAAAGTGGCAGTGTTAATGCAAAAACCGGTTAGGATTCTGGAAGTAGCGAGTAGGATCACAGGTCAGTAATGAGAATGTCACGTTACGTATTTCTAATTGCAAATTACACGCTTTATGCAGAGAAGACTGACGGCGAAAACCAACGAGAGGTGCCAGAAGGTATGCGAGGCAAATTGTGAACACAGTTTGAACGACAGAAGAGGAAGAATATGAAGAGATGGTTCATAAGATCTATGCATTATTATTATTATTATTATTATTATTATTATTATTATTATTATTATTATTATTATTATTATTACGTGAAATGCTTAGGTTGAAAGATATTGGCGGTGACGAAAATGTATGATCATAATGATGACGATCACGAGTCGATCTGGTTGGCGAGTTGGTATAGCGCTGGCCTTCTACGCCCAAGGTTGCGGGTTCGATCCCGGGCCAGGTTGATGGCATTTAAGTGTGCTTAAATGTGACAGGCTCATGTCAGTAGATTTACTGGCATGTAAAAGAACTCCTGCGGGACAAAATTCCGGCACATCCGGCGACGCTGATATAACCTCTGCAGTTGCGAGCGTCGTTAAATAAAACATAACATCCACGATCACGATGTTCATTAAGAAAATGATATTCACAAAATTTAGTACTAGTATACTGTAATAGTAATAGTAGTAGTGTAAGTAGAAGTTTTAGAAATAGCCTAGTCATATTCATATCCATATTCTTTATTTGCCTGAAGGTACAAGAATACAAGAGGCCTCGTCAATGTCATAATATAAAAAACAACGTGTCAATATTTAAAATATTAAAAGAGTAAAAAAATAATAAAATTTAACCAAAACACTACATCATTTTCAAAAAATTCATTCATATTGTAAAAGGGATTATTAATCTCTTAATCTAAAATTTAAATTGTGTTTCATTAAGTGCCTTTATATTTGTAGGTATCTTATTATATACTTTTATTGCAGTAATTATATAGCTTGATTGTGTTTTTTGCAACCTGGCATGTGGTACATTTAATTGATCATTATGTCTTGTTTCGTAGCGATGCAGATCTACTATACTTGTATAATTAGTAATATTCTTGATTACATACATTAAAAATTCAAAAATATATAGATTGTAGACTGTCTTAATCTTTTTATTTTTGAAAAGAGATCTACATGATAGTCTGGGTGGTGACATTATTATAATGCGAACTGCCTTTTTCTGCAGTAACAGAATGTTTGGAATGTCAGAACTATTTCCATATAAAAGTAATCCATATCTAATAACACTTTCAAATAGAGCATAGTAAACTTGTTTTAAATAATGTCTGAGAATCTTGTACATGATACTTCTCAAGAGATAAATTACTGTAGAAATTCTTTTACATACATAACTGACATGGCTATTCCACCTTAATTTAGGGTCCAAATACATACCCAGCATCTTTACAGATTCATTTATCACATTATTTTGGGTTTGTTTCAAACTTAGTACTAGTAGTAATAGAAGTAACAGTATTTATTTTCCATTAAAATCCGTCGCAACTAGCAAACACGATAACTACTAGGCCAACGATTTGGAGACAGTCATGACTAGAGCCCGGAAGTTATTTAGCTAAAATAGGCAGGCAAATAGGCACTTAAAATTCAGGAAATAGGCAGTATATAAAAACAGATATTTAAAAGTTACGAAAATATACAATAAAATCATCAAAATAGTAATTTAATAAACTTGTAGGCCTATATCGCATTTCCAAATATAAATGACACTTTGGAAGAAATTAAATTTTGTACTGTACCTGAATAAATTGAACTTTGAGAAGGGATAATTATTATGTTTAGGAAATAGTGTTGTCACTTCAGATCAATATACTGAAGTTTTGTTAATTCGGCCACAGAAGACGGTGATATTATGTTAGTCATACATAAAATTAAATTCATGACCGTAACAAATGCTGCTTGAAATCAACATTAAGTACTACGCGACCAAGGCGGGACCCGTCGTGGCAGAATGAGGAACTCCGTGCTCGCTGCGTATGTTTACTGCTGGAGTGTCGTCACATCCAATGCCTAGCGTTTCAATCTGGTCGCAATGCCGCGTGTAGGAAGACGTGTGTTTCGTAGCCAAGGGCGGAGCATTATTTATAATGCCATAAAGTTTTGTGATGAAGAAAAGACAACTGGTTTATTCCTGCCTCTATCGAAGACAACAGAGCGTGCTGCAGCTATTGTGAAGTTAAATAAGGAAACAATTAGTAAGATTAGAAAGGAAGGTAAAGAATGCGAGGACAAGGGTTTAAAAATATCGACCTCCTGCAAATAAGGTTGAATTAGACGATATGGACAAATGTATCTTAAGAACAGAAGTTCATAAATATTATAGTCTCTACAAAGAGCTTCAAACATTAGGAAAGTTGCAAAAATTCTGTAAGAGATAGATAGGTTTTAAAAGGTGCAAGGAAACTTTACGAAAACTCATGCTGTCCATGGGGTTTTGCATTCATAAATGTAAAGATAAAAGAAAATATCTAATAGAACGCTCTGATATAGTAGCCCGTTATTAACCTGGACGAAACATGGTTCCATACCCATTACACTGTCCACAAATGTTGGCAAGACATAAACGTGTCAGGAATTTATACATATATCAGTGCAGGTCAAAGACTTATAGCAGCCCATGCTGATTATAATGATGGTTTTATACCGGGTGCTTTCCTCATCATATGATCCGGAATCCGGTCACTTTAAAATACTAAGGCAAGAAATGTACAGGGACATAATTTTATTTTTACTAACATTTTTAATATTAACCTGTCTATACCTTTAGAGAACCGGAAATACCGCTTGCTCCCCCCTCCAAGGCTGGAGTTCGATGATACTGGCGTAAAACACATCACTCTACTAGGTATAGGATGGAAGAAAAGTATTTCATCCATTTACGTAAACTAAGAAATATCGCGATTTTGAGTTTGATAATTTTCATTAGGTTTTTCTTTAATCAAAGTACAGTACTGTATTAAGAATAAGTGTTTTTACTCACGAAGTGAGTTATCCATGCGAACGTATTCATTATGCAGTGTATACTGTCTACAGCACATTAGCGTACAATATAGAGAAAGAAGTTAAATTGAAAAATAATCATAATATGAATATTTAAACACAATTTTGAAAATGGTGGCCGTTCATTTCGATACAGGCTTCAGTTCTTTTGTGCATATTATCGCACTATAGACTATTGCATCTAATTCCAATTGCCAGTTTCGTCCTTCGTACTAGTAACTCATGTTGAAATAATTCTGTACCTACTCTACATACTGTAAATTCAATCTTCACTTCTGCCCGACCCGATTAACAAAACAATTATCAACTTCTTGAGGAGCCAATAAAGGCAGTCCGAATATAGTTTTTAGAAGCTGACCAATTTGAGATTCCTTACTTTTAAATTCCGCACTCAAACCTAAGGATTGAATTTTCCTCCACCAAGATGGAACTTACAACCTTTTAGTTTGGCATTAGGGAATACGTTTGAAATTCCATTTTTGATTGCTTTTTCGAAGTCGGCATAAACAACAACTGGATTTACATAATGTTTAATTGAATTGAAGGCGTAAGTATATGACGTCTGATGTTAATCTTGTAGCAAGAAGAACACCAAAGGTACAGCCTTGGATATTTGAACATGGGGAACCAACTAACATTGATGACATTTGAACATGGGGTACCAACTCACGTTGATGATATTTGAACATGGGGAACAAACTCACGTTGTTGATATTTGAGCATGGGGAACCAACTCACGTTGTTGATATTTGAACATGGGGAACCAACTCACGTTGATGATATATGAACATGGGGAACCAACTCACGTTGTTGATATTTGAACATGGGGAACCAACTCACGTTGTTGATATTTGAACATGGGGAACCAACTCACGTTGATGATATATGAATATGGGGAACCAACTCACGTTGTTGATATTTGAACATGGGGAACCAACTCACGTTGTTGATATTTGAATATGGGGAACCAACTCACGTTGTTGATATTTGAACATGGGGAACCAACTCACGTTGTTGATATTTGAACATGAGGAACCAACTCACGTTGTTGATATTTGAACATGGGGAACCAACTCACGTTGTTGATGTTTGAACATGGGGAACCAACTCACGTTGATGATATTTGAACATGGGAAACCAACTCACGTTGTTGATATTTGAACATGGGGAACCAACTCACGTTGTTGATATTTGAACATGGGGAACCAACTCACGTTGTTGATATTTGAACATGGGGAACCAACTCACGTTGTTGATATTTGAACATGGGGAACCAACTCACGTTGTTGATATTTGAACATGGGGAACCAACTCACGTTGTTGATATTTGAACATGGGGAACCAACTCACGTTGATGATATTTGAACATGGGAAACCAACTCACGTTGTTGATATTTGAACATGGGGAACCAACTCACGTTGTTGATATTTGAACATGGGGAACCAACTCACGTTGTTGATATTTGAACATGGGGAACCAACTCACGTTGTTGATATTTGAACATGGAGAACCTGCTCACGTTGTTGATATTTGAACATGGGGAACCAACTCACGTTGTTGATATTTGAACATGGAGAACCAACTCACGTTGTTGATATTTGAACATGGGGAACCAACTCACGTTTTTGATATTTTGTTTGGGAACCAACTGCAGAACAGGGCCTAAACGAGACGCTTTACTGTAAATTATTAACCGTAGTTCTGCTATGAAAGGATGTAGCGTGTGAGTGACATACGTCAGCCTTTGCATCAACTTATTTCTTATTTACATCTCGAATCAAATTCTGCAACTAATTCACCCTTTAGCAATTATTTATGTCAATTCCTAGTTTCTATTTGGGTTAGAGAAGTCTTTCCTCATACAACTCTCGTCTTTTTATAGACACACTGAAATGCATAAGGAAAAGTCAAACAATATTATACGTTATGCAATGCATTACAACACAAGAAACCTGTCCCCGCCTTGTGGCAATATGCACCGCAGAAGAAATGCCAGATGTCTATTATCGACCTTAATAATAGTGTGGCTTCGAATAAATTACTTCTTGATTTATGTGTTGGGGGAAATACTCAACATTGAGTAGGACAGAAAATGACTCCTTCACGTTTGACAGCATATGTTACTTATAGTACTAGTAGGTATTATAGCGTGAAAGAAAATACATGCTGATTTATTTAGAACTCGCGTCATATGCACAAGTAGTACTGTTGTCACGCCAGGAGAAGTCTTAAACGGGGCGGAGAGAAAACAATCGCGCATGCGTACTGCGCTATTCATTGCAATATTCCTGTTTCACAAACATCTACTACACGTGTCTAAGAGTCTTTGCGATTTTGGGAAATAATAGTGGGGTTTTTATTGTAGTGTTTTATTAGTTTCAACAGGACGATTGGTACGTTTAACCAAAGGTCCCTGGTTCGATACCCGGCCCCAGAAGAGAAGAGAAGAGAAGAGAAGAGAAGAGAAGAGAAGAGAAGAGAAGAGAAGAGAAGAGAAGAGAAGAGAAGAGAAGAGAAGAGAAGAGAAGAGAAGAGAAGAGAAGAGAAGAGAAGGAAATATGTTGGAGAAGGAAATATGTTGGAGAAGGAAATATGTTGAAAAGATATTGGTAACAATTATTATGAATATCAACAACTATTATAGAAAAATATTTCATTTTAACTTTTTCCTTATCACCAATTAAAAGCCTCATGAATAGCTGTAAAATGTATAAAAGTTTTTCGTTCTTCAGAATATTGATTTGCTATTTAACTTCTGAGGGACAGATTTCTTTTTATTTATGAAGCTGAAACTATGAATGGTTTGCATTAAATTTATATTACTACGATGAAAAGGAAAGTGCAAGTAATTTATAATAACTGTTGGCATTTAATGCATATTATGTTGACGAGAAATAGTTTTCTTTGTCTTTATTGACGATACGTTTCAGAAGACAACAAATTAAGTTTTCAGTAGTTTGTCTATATCTGTAAGCTTCTTGTCAGGTTTGAATGACTTGGTTCATATTTATCATGCATCTGAAAGCAGCACAGTCTGGCGCAGGTCGGCGGAACCACTGCCATCGTGATCTAATACAGGCCGTAAGGCAGACCACGTGACTCGCTTAACAGCTGATCGCGAAAGGCGGTCTTTCAACCATATGAATTAGTTGCAGTGCATGAAGAATAACATATATTTCTCTGAAATGCAGTGTAATTGCGTCAGTAAAATTTTAAACAGTGATTGTGAGACACTTGAGACACAATTTACTTGCAATTTAAGGTATAATATTATTTTTGGTGTGAAAATTACGTTGTTGCAGGCAAAGTTCGTATGTGTAATACCTGCCTTTATTTCGATTAAATATTGCGCCCTTATGTGGTTAAGTGAAATTTTGGTCTTATAAACAGTAGGCTAAATATGTGTAATAATATATACGTGAAAGTGAAACATTGACTGGCATGTAAAGTAAGTTGTGATTAGGCCTAAGTGCAGCGTTACCGATGTTACTCTTGTCTAATCCATTATTGTTAGTTTACCGTATTTGTCTTATTAAATTTAAATTATTGCGCCCTTTTTATTTGTGAATAACCTACATTATACGAGTAAATAATACGACGTTTGATAATATACACAATTTGAACTAAAAACGAGATACATATAGTATATCACGAAAAATTATACCCTATAGTTTTCATTACTGTTACAGTATCTAGAATTGTAATTAGTTGAAATAAAGCACTCATGCTTCATTGCGAAATTCTTGCACATTCATTTATGCATGTTTCAACAATTTTCAGTTGCATCGCACGCATATTTTAATGTGTTGAAGTTATAGGTTATGTTTATTCTATCAGTACTTGCCTTATTTCCATATTCGCAATTATGCATTATAATTAAGCATAACGCTACGTATAACTTATAAATGCAATTTGTCTACACTTCAATTGTATTTATTCGTTTCAGACGATACTCCAGTCTGAAGTCTGACTAGTTTAATATGTTACTAGGGCTAAACTAGCGCTGAGGTAGTTCCCTTCGTATTCATACATCTTGCATATACAAATTAGTTCGGTTCGTTCAGGATTTTAATATGCCTTGCTTATAGGATCAAATGCATCTCCACAAAAAATAAATTCAACTGTTTTCAGTTCAGAAATTACCGGAACTATACCTCAGCGCTACTAAGTAATATAACGTATGTATATTTCATATGAGGGACTGTGGTGAATGTTCTACCTATAAGTAAGGACGGTAACCGTGTTCTGAAGTTTATCCTAAAAATATATTCTTCTTTATTAAATCTCAAAACCGTTTTCGTTCTCAACTTAAGCCTAAAATGTTGACGCAGATAGGTTATGTTAACATGGTAAATTCTCTTCACTTAAAAATAACACAGTTTTATTTATTATTCCTGCCACATTATGCAACACATAAATGGAACTTATGCACATATTACATTAAATAAAAATTTAATTGTATTATTTATTTGTTCCCTACTATACTGGGTTGTAATGAATTGTATTTATCTAACCTACCAGATTAACACACAACTGTACATACACTAATTTCATAGGAGGGACTGTGGTAAATTTTGTACCTACAAGCAAGGAAGGTAGACGTGCTAAATTAAAATCACAATATAAATAATTCTTCTTTATTAAATCTCAAAATAGCTTCCATTCAAAACTTAAAATGTTGATGCAACCAGGTTATGTTACCATGTAAAACTCCGTTCATATTAAAATAACACAGTTTTGTAATTATTTCTGCAACATATTATGCAATAAGAAGTGTGAAGGGGTCTTATACACACATTACACTAAATAAAATTGAGCGCCGACACGCTATAAAGTAATATATTTCACTCAGCTCCGTATACTCAAATAGAAAAGCCCGACTCATCGAGTGACGTCACACAACCTGCATTACGGCCTGGTCTAGATCACGATGGCAGTGACGGAACCCAACAGTCCTTTCGGGTCACTCGTAGGACTGTGTGGGAGTCACGTGCAACCACACTGCCTGCGTGCTTGTGAGGGAAGGTTGCAGGCGGGCGAACGATACGAAGCGTAAGCCAGCTCACGGACGTAAACAGTCATGGGCAAGCCTGATCGACATTTTGCCTGTCTCTGGTCCCGGGTAGCTCAGTTGGTACGTTTAACCTAAGGTCCCGGATTCGATACCCGGCCCCCGAAAAATTTTTCCCTTGAAGATTATTCAACAGGACGATTGTTTTCAGTATACCGTAAGTCTTTGTATTGCTTTAGTTATTGTTTACTTTTAGTGTTAAGAGTGTTGATAATAATATAGTTAATACAATTTATGTTCTTGTATACTGTTAGTTTAGTTTTATAGCAGTTTTTTGTTTATTGTAAATACGTGACAAAGAGGAAACAAGAATTGACAAATTATAGCGAAGAAATAAATATTATTACAAGTGTAAAATAATTCTGTGATGAAGAGAAAGAACAACAGTGCCTTTGCATTCCTCTTACGAAACCTACAGCAAATTCAGAAAAGTACTCTAATCTATCCACAAGAACAATACAGCGTATAAGGAATGAAATGAAAGACTGCACAGAAGAAAGTGCGTTGTCGACACCTGAGGGAGGAAAAAAAAACGGAAACGTACAGACTTTCGAAACGCAAATGTAGATGACTTTGGCCGGAGATTGACAAAAAAAGATATAATTGAGAATTTTTATTTGAAAAAGAAAGAGGGCCACCGGCGTAGCTCAGGAGGTGGCGCGTTTGCCTGCTGATCTGCAGTTGCGCTCGGGCAATTTCAGGTCTTCTATCACGATACACCTTGGACTTCAAGTAAAGGAAGAAATCCAATGAGTTGAGGTCAGGTGATCTAGCTGGCCATTTAATGTGTTCTCTTCTTCCAATCCATCTACCAGGGAACATTTGGTTGAGGAAATCAATTACTCTTCTACCAAGATGTGGAGGTGTACCATCATTTTAAACATTCTCTGAAAAAGTTATGTTACTGTTTTGTTTATTTCATGGCTACTCCATATGAATACACACATTTATTTCGTGTTACATTATCAAAGCATTTGAAAGAATCATAACATTTATAAGAGAGTATTCATCATTTATGCCGAGTCAAACTTATATTTGTATGTAAAATTGAATTGAGATATCAAATATGTAAAATTTAATATAGGGTGACATTTAAAAAAGTGTTATTTTTTGCCACTCCCTGTACATGAATTAATACTTTTGTGAGACCACAGCCATAAGATTTAGTTAGAAATCTCCAAACAACTTTAGTTTTTGGTATGTTTTCATAAAATTAATACCTATAAAGAGTTATTAGCAATATTCCATAGCTACTTAATTAACACATTGTAGAAATTGTGTCAGTAAATTCTCGAGCTATTCGAAATTCAATTCCGCAAGTAGTGAAGTTCTACGAGCATTTGAACATGAAAATATAACCGCTTGTTTCATGTGCGTGTTGGAATCTGTTTTTCGTTGTCGGATAATAAGCCCTAATTTGTGGTCACTAAGATTTCCCGAACTTGAATCGTACTTTCCTGGTAGGAAATGTCAAACTAATCCCATGCATAATTACAAGTAGCGTTGGAAAAAAAATCTTTCTCAGGATGTATTTTAAAAGTATGATGCATGCACGCAAGTCTCTGAGTAGTGCGCAGGGCTCCTATCGAAGGGGTCCGGGTTCGATCCCCGCATCGTCGTGATGGAATTTACGGTGAAAAAAAAAAAACGTTGCAAAAGGTTTTTCTCGGGGTACTCCGCTCTATTATTCTACCAACACTCATCTTCTCCTCATTTCATATATCGTCTGCAAAATTAAAAATGAACTGCGACGAAGTCTTGGAATAGTAGGCTACTGGACTCCGATGCTGATATATAGACTTTAAAGCAGCGGTGACCAAAGCGGGTGTCGTGATTACATCGTGTAATCAAAGACATTCATTCTGGTAAGGGGAGTATCCTGTACATTGCTCTCTGTTTCGCTCACGTACTGAAGGTAAGCAGTGTCGGTACAATGTCGCTCTACAAACCCTCTGTCTCTACGAGCACGAACAGAAGGTTTCGTACAGAATGGGAAGAGGACTTTATTCGCTGTTCTGTCGGAGAAAATGTAATATGTTGCTTTGCTCAACGGTTCAATTAGTAGTAGTATACAGAAGCGACATTACAGGGCATTACATTGAATACAAAGGCATAATAGGTATTATTATTATTATTATTATTATTATTATTATTATTTATCAGCAAGTCTTACCATAATTCTTATATACGTGCCTGAATATATATTAGGGGTACATCTTCCCTTGAAAGATAAAATAATTACTAGACTACGCTATATCTCCATTTTAATTTTTTTAATCTTTTGATGACTGTTATCAGTTATTTACTAGTTATTTATTTAATAATAATAATATAATAATAATAATAATAATAATAATAATAATAATATTAATAATAATAATAATCCAGGTATCGATCAAATTCCAGCAGAATTAATACAAGAGGGTGTAGTGCATTATATAGCGAAATTTATAAACTTGTACTTTCTATTTGGGAAAAGGAAATTGTACCAGAACAATGGAAGGAGTCCATAATTGTACCTATTTTTAAAAAGGGGGACAAAACCAACTGTGGTAACTTTCGAGGAATATCACTTTTGTTGACGTCGTACAAAATTTTGTCCAATATTCTTTTGAGAAGATTAACTCCGTACGTAGATGAAATTATTGGGGATCATCAGTGCGGTTTTCGGCGTAATAGATCGACTATTGATCAGATTTTTTGTATTCGACAGATAATGGAGAAAAAATGGGAGTATAAGGGTACAGTACATCAGTTATTCATAGATTTCAAAAAGGCTTATGACTCGGTTAAGAGGGGAGTATTATATGATATTCTTATTGAATTTGGTATTCCCAAGAAACTAGTTCGATTAATTAAAATGTGTCTCAGTGAAACATACAGCAGAGTCCGTATAGGTCAGTTTCTATATGATGCTTTTCCAATTCACTGCGGGCTAAAGCAGGGAGATGCACTATCACCTTTACTTTTTAACTTCGCTCTAGAATTTGCCATTAGGAAAGTTCAGGATAACAGAGAGGGTTTGGAATTGAACGATTTACATCAGCTTCTTGTTTACGCGGATGACGTGAATATGTCAGGAGAAAATCCAAAAACGATTAGGGAAAACACGGAAATTTTACTTGAAGCAAGTAAAGCGATCGGTTTGGAAGTATATCCCGAAAAGACAAAGTATATGATTATGTCTCGTGACCAGAATATTGTACGAAATGGAAATATAAAAATTGGAGATTTATCCTTCGAAGAAGTGAAAAAATTCAAATATCTTGGAGCAACAGTAACAAATATAAATGACACTCGGGAGGAAATTAAACGCAGAATAAATATGGGAAATGCGTGTTATTATTCGGTTGAGAAGCTCTTATCATCCAGTCTGCTGTCCAAAAATCTGAAAGTTAGTATTTATATAACAGTTATATTACCGGTTGTTCTGTATGGTTGTGAAACTTGGACTCTCACTCTGAGAGAGGAACATAGGTTAAGGATGTTTGAGAATAAGGTGCTTAGGAAAATATTTGGGGCTAAGAGGGATGAAGTTACAGGAGAATGGAGAAAGTTACACAACTCAGAACTGCACGCATTGTATTCTTCACCTGACATAATTAGGAACATAAAATCCAGACGTTTGAGATGGGCAGGTCATGTAGCACGTATGGGCGAATCCAGAAATGCATATAGAGTGTTAGTTGGGAGACCGGAGGGGAAAAAGACCTTTAGGGAGGCCGAGACGTAGATGGGAGGATAATATTAAAATGGATTTGAGGGAGGTGGGATATGATGGTAGGGACTGGATTAATCTTGCTCAGGATAGGGACCAATGGTGGGCTTATGTGAGGGCGGCAATGAACCTGCGGGTTCCTTAAAAGCCAGTAAGTAAGTAAGTTTCCATGGTACCGCGAGTGATGTCAGAGTAAGCCTTTAATGTCAAAATGCGATCGTGTAGGCTAAAAATAGACATCAGGCACATCGGAATATGCGAGGGCAGAGTTGCATAAGGATGACATTACGGCTTTGAGGACTTTGTAATCTTTTATCACTAATCTTTCAAGTGAAAAGAGATGGACACTAGACTTAAATGTTATCTGAGTGACCTCTCTCCTATATATCCACGCCCCTCTGTCTGCACATTATGTCAACATTACATTATGACACAAGGGATTTGGGTGCATGCAGAAATCAATGTGGGTTCCAATTCGCCAATGGGTTGTCATTCTTTCTACAACACTCATGAATAATTACACCACAGTCTACTATATATAGTCACGAAGCTTGGGAAGATTTTTTGCATTTCTCGCGATAGTTGCTAGCCGCTTGGAGCGCTGTGAGTACTAGGAACCAACGAGTTAGAAAGAGAAGACTATAGAGTGGTCATGTTGTCCTGTACAGCGCTCTTTGCGGTGCCACCGCGAAACACGGCAGATCTGAGCTAAGCGCCCACCTTTGTAAAAATTCGTCTGCTTACAATGTTGTATAACGGAGGTAATAAGTACAAAAAAACGAAGAAAAAACATGCCTGTTGTGTGTGCTGCATATAACTGCGATGTCAAAAGGAAAAAGACAACTGATATATCATATTTCATGTAAATTTTATGAAGTTAAGTCCATAGTTTTGTTAATTAGCAGCATTTTTTTTTCATGCATAAATGTGTAACAACGCCCGGCATAAACAAAATAAATGGTTCACTGGTAATGTACTTAAACTAAATACGGGTAAAACCAATACAATTCCGTTTCAGACCCAGTGAAAAACAAATAGCAATACAATATTAAAACTGTATTTCGACACCGGCATCCTTTATTTCTGCTCCTTCTGTCCTTACTGCTTATACAAGAAGACGATGAGCTGTAGGCCTATTTCGAAGACAAACGATTAATCAAATACATGGTTCACTAGTAATAAAGTTAAACTAAATACGGATAAAACCGCTACAATTCCGTTTCAAACCTAGTAATAGCAATCAAATATTGAAACTGTATTTCGACACTCGCATCCAAAGTAACGCAAAACTCTGGGGTAGGTCGTATTGTTGTTAGTATTTTGACTGGAAGGACATGAAAGAACATAATTGAGCACCCACGTGCAATAATGGGGTAAGTATGAATATATTTCGTAACTACTTACCCCATTATTGTACGTGGGTGCTCAATTATACACTAATAATTATCTATGGTGCCACAGCCCTTGAAAGGCTCAGACAGACCAGCCGGCTGTTGGCCTCACGTTCACATTTGGATAATAATTATACTTTACTGTAACAAAAAACTGAAAGCGTGTTTTGTCATGTTTCACCCACGTTACAAGCTTGGAGGTAAAGGTTGTTTACTACAGATAGGGCCTACTTTCATTCTACATCTTATGGTATAGTAAATAGTTTTGCAACGTGTAGAGACTGAGAAAACAATTTAATAAAATCATCCGAATCATATTCGTTCATTTTATAGGCAATCTTGCAGGTCGCATTTAAAAGAACCTAGGAATATTAACATTTTCTTCAGTATATTTGCTAGGACTTCTTGTCATATTACATGACAATTTTGCTTAGGTTATTCTTTTAAGCATTCCTTCTAGGAATAGCTCAAGTGTTTTAAATTTAGCGTACATAAGTTTAGATTAAGTTCCTAGCACGTATTTGACGAAATACTAGGTTTTTCCACTTCAGTTTAACTGATTTATGCAAACGAAATTAAGACAGCTGACGATTCTAATGTCAGTTATCATCACGCCCACTTTGTTTTGGGCGCATAAGTTCATTACCGACGGTCGTTCAATTTTCTTCAAACATGGCGGCGCAATGACCACTCTATATCTTTCTCTTTCTAACTCGTTGCTAGGAACAATAGACTGTGCCACAGCCATTGTGATCTAATACAGGCCGTAAGGCAGACCATGTTACTCGCTTAACCCGATCACGAAGGGCGGCGTTTCAACCATATAAAATAATTAGAATACATAAAAAGTAACATATATTTCTCTAAAATGTAGTGTAATTACATTAATAAAATTTAAAACAATGATTATGAGACACTTCAGACATGATTTCTTGCGAGTTAAGGTGTAATATTATTTTTGGTGTGAAAATTACGTTGTTCGTATGTGTAATACCTGCCTTTATTTCGATTAAATATTGCGAAATTCTTGTACATTCATTTATGCACGATTCAACAATTTTCAGTTGCACCGCACGAATATTTAGATATGTTGAAATTATAGGTTATGTTTACTGTACCAGTTGCCCATTTCTGTCTAATTTTAGTGGTCTCCAATGCCCTGCCACTACATATGTATGTTATGTCATATGGAAATTACGGGTTATGTTTACTATATTTAACTTATATTCCTATATTCGCAATTATACATTATAATTAAACATAATGTCATGTATGATACCCGTCACATTCTATCTGTCTGTATTTTAATACTACAATTGAGTACTGAATTATTGTATTTATCTACTACCTAAGAGACGAAGTAACACAATCGTAACTAATTTCATAGGAGTGGTATAGTAAATTTTCTGTCTACAATTAAGGAAGGTAGATATGCTAAATTAAAATCACAATATAAATTCGTTTTTATTGAACCTCAAAATAGCTTCCATTCTAAACTATGTTGATGCGAACAGATTATGTTAACACGTAAAATTCTCTTCACATTAAAATAACACAGTTTCGTAATTAGATCTGCGACATATTATGCAACAAGAAGTAAACAGAACTTATGGATACATTACACTAAATAAAACTTAGCAATGATACGCAATAAAGTTATAATATTTCACCGAGTTCCATACACTGAAATAGAAAACCCCCACATATATTACGGCCTGGTCTAGATCGAAAAAGCATTGACTGTGCCGTATTTCGCATTTTTGTGAAAAGCTATGTAAACCGTGAAATGTTCGTTATCGGTTATAATAACTGTAAATGGCTAAAATACAATAATTTGAATAATAATATGGGACAAGGAGACGTTTGTATTACTATAAATTGTGAGAAAAATAGGTTAGAGTTATCCTTCTTCCGAAAGATCCAGGAAGGTGAATATTATATATTTTATGAAAGTAATATTTAAACCTTATGTATTTCATATTTCAATAGTGGATGGAAGGTGTTAATTTTTTCAAAAGAACACGATATCGAAAGAACAATACATTTTATCGTCTGCTAGGGAAAGAGTCTGCGTTGAGACGATAGTAGCGATCCTGGTGGTGAGCAACTACCTATGGATGCATATTTCAACTTTCTATGTTTGCATATTTAGTAAGTATTAAGCTTCGTGACTGTATATACTACACTGTGATTACACTTATCAACTTCCTGCTCCGTCGTACTCAATTTTCTGTCCTCCTTGGAGCTACAGACTTTGAAAACGCGGGGTCAATATTCCGCTTGTGAACCTTCCCTCAAGCTGATAATCTGACCTCTCTCTTATGTGACGTGTTCGCCGCATCTCAGGTGGCAGACAGGGTTGGCCGCATAAATCTATACTAATAATAAATATGTAGCCCAAGTTTTTCTGGTAATTTTCGATTTTCCAAAAATAATTGGTCCTAACATATATAATTAACCACCCTGAAACCGAAAATCGCTTTTTTGAAATTTTTCTTTGTATGTCTGTCTGTCTGTCTGCATGTTTGTTACCTTTCCACGCGATAATGGCTGAACGGATTTCGATGAAAATTGGAATATAAAGTAAGTTCGTTGTAACTTAGATTTTAGGCTATATGGCATTCAAAATACATTATTTAAAAGGGGGGTTATAAGGGGGCCTGAATTAAATAAATCGAAATATCTCGCTTATTATTGATTTTTGTGAAAAATGTTACATAACAAATGTTTCTTTAAAAATAATTTGCGTAAGTTTTATTTCTTGAAAAATTTTGATAGGACTGATATTTAATGAGATAAATGAGCTTTAAAATTAAAATAACTGCCATCTAAGGCCGTGTAATGAATTAAAAAACAAATGACTTCGTCTATAAGGGGCCTTGGACAGCAACAATCGAAAGCTATGAAAGATAGCCTACAGAGAATGTTTTGTATGAAGTAATATCGGAAGCTAAATTAACCGATTTGTATAATTAATTATTATTTCACCATTGGAAAGTGTAGTTTCTCTAGATGGATATAATGCTATAATGTTATTACAGTAACTTCTGATATAATATAATATAATATAATATAATATAATATAATATAATATAATATAATATAATATAATATAATATAATATAAAGTTATTTGAAGGGTTCACAACCATAGTGGGCCAAGCGCCATTTACTGAATACGTAGAAAACAAGGGTTAAAATTAAGTTATTACCATAATTCAATGGAAACCTAAACAAGTAAAATAAAATATACACATTAAATCTAAATGATGTCAATCTTCATTAAACTATGGTTGCATGTAATAAAAATTAAGAAACATGTTAAAGGAATTGTCATTGCACCAAATGAGTGTCTCTGGACCAAAGTGATCGCATTTCAATTATTTGGATGCAATTTAAATTAAGTAACATATTAAACGATTTATCCTTCTATCAAACACGAATGTTCCCTGGATCAAACGTCCTATTTTAATTATGTAATTACTTTATATTTATTTCTAACGGGTGCAGCGGAGCGCACGGGTACGGCTAGTTATATAATAATATTATACACAGAGAGCCAAAAAACGGCACAAAATTAGAAATACTTTATTTTCGGAAATACATAACATTAATTTATAATGAATACACTGTTGGAAAGAGTAGACTTTAAAGATGAGCAAGACATTTTATTAAGTTTTTTGAAGCTCAATTAAAATCTTATGGAGGTCAATGCACAATGATGCGAAAAATGTGGTTTTTGGAGATAATTCATTACTTTAAAATGCACAAATTGAATGTTGGCAAAATTAATAATAATTAATGATTTTTCAAATAATCACAATTAAAAATGATGCTCTATGTGACCGCCATTTGCCCGCACAACCATTTGTAGGCGTCTTCTCCATTGTTCAATAGCACTGGATATCTGTCTTTGATCAAGCCGGTCCCAACATTCAAGAAGGCGTTGTTTTAAATGTTCAATATTATGAATTCTTGTTTTGTAATAAACTGCTTTTTGTAGTTGACTCCATACAAAATAGTCCATAGGATTAAGATCTAGTTTGAAATTCGATAATAGAGAAGACGACAATTTTGATTAAGAAAATGGTATATTAATGGAATAGACTATTGTTTTGATTAAGAAAGTGATATGATAATGGAGAAGCTGAAGATGATTTTGATTAAGAAAGTGATATGATAATGGAGAAGATGACGATTTTGATTAAGAAAGTGATATGGTAATGAAATAGATGATGGTTTTGATTAATAAAGTGATATGATTACGGAGAAGATGACGATTTTGATTAAGAAAGTGATATGGTAATGAAATAGATGATTATTTTGATTAAGAAAGTGATATGATAACTGAGAAGATTACGATTTTCATTAAGAAAGTGATATGGTAATGAAATAGATGATAGTTTTGATTAAGAAAGTGATATGATAACGGAGAAGATGACGATTTTGATTAAGAAAGTGATATGGTAATGAAATAGATGATGGTTTTGATTAAGAAAGTGATATGATAGCTGAGAAGATGACGATTTTCATTAAGAAAGTGATATGGTAATGAAATAGATGATGGTTTTGATTAAGAAAGTGATATGATAGTGAAATAGATGATGGTTTTGATTAAGAAAGTGATATGTTGATGGAGAAGATGACGATTTTGATTAAGAAAGTGATATGGTAATGAAATAGATGATGGTTTTGATTAAGAAAGTGATACGATAATGGTGAAGATGACGATTTTGATTAAGAAAGTGATATGGTAATGAAATAGATTATGGTTTTGATTAAGAAAGTGATATGATACTGGAGAAGATGACGATTTTGATTAAGAAAGTGATATGGTAATGAAATAGATGATTATTTTGATAAAGAAAGTGATATGATAACTGAGAAGATGACGATTTTCATTAAGAAAGTGATATGGTAATGAAATAGATGATAGTTTTGATTAAGAAAGTGATATGATAACTGAGAAGATGACGATTTTGATTAAGAAAGTGATATGGTAATGAAATAGATGATGGTTTTGATTAAGAAAGTGATATGATAGCTGAGAAGATGATGATTTTTATCAAGAAAGTGATACGATAATGGAGAAGAGAATGATTTCGATTTGTAAGAAAGTGATATGATAATAAAATAGATTATGGTTTTGATTAATAAAGTGATATGATAATGGAGTAGATGGTTTTGATTACGAAAGTGAGATGTAAATGCAAAAGTAGAAGATGATTTTGATTACAGTAACATGATAGAAGATGAAGATGTTTGGATGAAGTAAGCGATATGATAATGGAGAAGATTATTTTTATTAAAGTGATATGATAATATAGAAGATGAAAATGATTTCGATTAAGTAAGTGATATGATATTGGAGAAGATAATGATTTTGATTAAGATAATTTTATTTTTCTGGAGGAGATAACTATTTTTATTAAGGAAATGACGTGATAATTATAAATATTGAGATGACAAATCAGATAGAAAAGTTAAATTAATAAGAAGATGAATTTTGTTGCGAAGGAAATTGCAATAATTGAGTTAAATAGATGATGATAATGATGAGGAATAGAATGATGAGTTATACAGTAGGATGTTGTGAAGGAGATGACGGAAATGATTTTGATGAAGAAATGATGTAGACAATGTGGTCTAATGATCCGTTATTCTTTACTGGCTTGTTGCAAATGAGGAACATCGTAATGCGAACACTAGTAGTAAGATAAATTTATACAACGGTGTCAAATATATGCAAAGATCAATGTCGAAGACGCAAGCACCAGACATGACAAAGATCGGAAGGAACTGAGTTATATGTATAATAATCTCCTGCGTAACATACGCACCTTGACTTCCATTAGTACTGGGGGACAAGGTCTCATTTTTAGGATTCTGCGTATACATCGGTATGTGATGAGTACTGTCAGCTTCCAATGTCGCCTTCACGACCCACTGTCCTCCATGTTAATGGACACAAGGTCCGCACAACAAAGCAGTGGGATCCGATTGGAATCGCGAATTAACAGACATCCTCCAGGAGAAAGAACATCTGTCTCACATTGTCATTATTTCGGCCAGTCATGTAAACATAATTGTGACTGCAAAAACAGTCGACAGACCGCGTAACAGTCACTGGAAGTTGTGAATTTTGCTTTTGGGAGAGCAAGGCTAAGGGTACATACACTTTGGAGCGACGATAAACGATAAAAGAAGCAGCGATGCTATATCAGAGAGAATTGAAGCATGCATTGTCATTGAGGTGTGCATATTGGAGTAACGATAAAAGCGAAGATGCACGATAAAAACTACGAAAAACCAAAGTTCCATTTTCTTCGCTCTTGTCGTTCATATGATCTCTGATTAAGATAATATTAATCTGTATAAATACCGGTGGTTATCAATATATCCGAATATTAATCGATTTATTATTATTTCGGCTTATTAAATTAATTATTGTAGATATTTACAAATTGATCAGTTGTGTATTTATTCGTCATATGTTATGTGATCACAAGAACCAATCACAACACAACGAATTTATACTATCTTTGGAATGAGAAACGGGTTCAATTTTGTACGTTTTTAAGTTGCATTAACCTTGAACTTAGCAGCTGATATTTCCTTTATATCTTCTTTCATTAAGTGGATGCATAGAATATCTTCTACTGATAAATCAAAATGTTCGCTTTCCCGAGTCCTCGTTGCTCCGATATGAACACTTGATTCTTTGATAATACCAAAGCGTCGCTAGACCATTTCTCTTATCGTTTATCGTTGCCCTCACATAAGCCGGCCAGCGGTCCCTATCCTGTGCAAGATTAATCCAGTCTCTATCATCATACCCCACCTCCCTCAAATCCATTTTAATATTATCCTCCCATCTAAGTCTCGGACTCCCTAAAGGTCTTTTTCCCTCCGGTCTCCCAACTAACACTCTATATGCATTTCTGGATTCGCCCATACGTGCTACATGCCCTGCCCATCTCAAACGTCTCGATTTAATGTTCCTAATTATGTCAGGTGAACAATACAATGCGTGCAGTTCTGTGTTGTGTAACTTTCTCCATTCTCCTGTAGCTTCATCCCGCTTAGCCCCAAATATTTTCCTAAGCACCTTATTCTCAAACATCCTTAACCTATGTTCCTCTCTCAAAGTGAGAGTCAAAATTTCACAGCCATACAGAACAACCGGTAATATAACTGTTTTATAAATTCTAACTTTCAGATTTTTGGACAGCAGACTGGATGATAAGAGCTTCTCAACCGAATAATAACACGCATTTCCCATATTCATTCTGCGTTTAATTTCCTCCCGAGTGTCATTTATATTTGTTACTGTTGCTCCAAGATATTTGAATTTTTTCACCTCTTCGAAGGATAAATCTCAAATTTTTATATTTCCATTTCGTACAATATTCTGGTCACGAGACATAATCATATACTTTGCTTTTTCGGGATTTATTTCCAAACCGATCGCTTTACTTGCTTCAAGTAAAATTTCCGTGTTTTCCCTAATCGTTTGTGTATTTTCTCCTAACATTCACGTCATCCGCATAGACAAGAAGCTGATGTAACCCGTTCAATTCCAAACCCTGCCAGTTATCCTGAACTTTCCTAATGGCATATTCTAAAGCGAAGTTAAGAAGTAAAGGTGATAGTGCATCTCCCTGCTTTAGCCCGCAGTGAATTGGAAAAGGATCAGATAGAAACCGACCTATACGGACTCTGCTGTATGTTTCACTGAGACACATTTTATTTAATTGAACTAGTTTCTTGGGAATACCAAATTTAATAAGAATATCATATAATACTGCCCTCTTAACCGAGTCATACGCCTTTTTGAAATCTACGAATAACTGATGCACTGTAGCCTTATACTCCCATTTTTTCTCCATTATCTGTCGAATACAAAAAATCTGATCAATAGTCGATCTATTACGCCGAAAACCGCACTGATGATCCCCAATTATTTCATCTACGTACGGAGTTAATCTCTTCAAAAGAATATTGGACAAAATTTTGTACGACATCAACAAAAGTGATATTCCTCGAAAGTTACCACAGTTGGTTTTGTCCCCCTTTTTAAAAATAGGTACGATTATGGACTCCTTCCATTGTTCTGTTACAATTTCCTTTTCCCAAATAGCAAGTACAAGTTTATAAATTTCGCTATCTAATGCCCTTCCACCCTCTTGTATTAATTCTGCTGGAATTTGATCGATACCTGGAGACTTGTACTTTTTCAGATTTTCTATCGCAATTTTGACTTCTGAAAGCGTGGGTTCGGGTATAAATGGCTCAGCAGTTTGTATTTCAATTTCGTCCCGATCATTTCTATTTAGCCTATGTACATTTAGTAGTTGCGCAAAATAGTTTTTCCATCTGTTTAGGATTGATGGAGAGTCTGCAAGCAAGTCACCATTCTCATCCTTGATCACGTTAACCCTTGGCTGATATCCGTTCTTAAATTCCTTTATACCCTTATATAAATCTCGACACGCTTTAGCTGGCTTGAAGGTCATTGAAATCAGTCCGGGTACATCAAAGGTACCGATGCGAATTGTCCATTCTTCATAATCCCTATTGTCTGGTATTAAAGCTGGAGTGCCTCAGGGCAGCATTCTGGCACCGATACTTTTCCAAACCTATATTAATGACCTACCTTTTAATGAAAACTTCAACAATAGCATTCTAGCGTTATATGCGGACGATTCGGCATTTCTCACGGCATCGTGGAAGCCAAATGTTGCCATTAACAGGCTACAAGGTCACCTACGTGACATTGAACCATGACTCCTCAGATGGAGAATTAAATTAAATATCTCCAAAACTCAAGCAATCTTATATAGCAGAAGAAATAAATTCAATAGACCGGGAATAAATCATACAAAATTAGCCATAAATGATTCACAAATCGAGTGGAAAACTTCAGTTAATTATCTCGGAGTAACACTAGACAGACGGCTTACGTTTCTCGAACACGTACAACAGAAACTCAGACTTGCCAATTCTAGAATGGTACAGCTGTACCCAATGTTAAATAAAAGCAGACATTCAATAGTAATATGCGTTACAAGAGCGGTATGTTGACGTTTTCATGTTTGAGGAAAAGATTGAAAAAGCGAAACGTAGTAGAGCTTTTTTAATTTCCGAGAACATGAAAGCAAACATACCGCTCGTGTATTGTACATTATTTTGTGCGAAGATCGTTTATTACATACCTGAAAGACGAATTTCTAATTAGTTGCAATGAAATCTCCAACTTGGTTTCTGTTCAATGACGGCAACTTTGGAAAACAAATATATCTATCTTCAACATTGTTCCTCTAAAATGTTTTCTGTGTTTACTATGCTCCAGCAGGCCGTGATATACGTCTGTCTTTTTTTCCCCCAGTCTATAAATGCGAACTTAAAGCAAACGGTAAGGTTATGTAATGATTTATTTTTCATATTAATACTTTAAGAAAATTATTTATTTCTGCACATTGAAATTATAACAAAATTATTTATTTCTGCACATTAAAATTAATTGTCACATTTGTGCAGTTATTCAGAATCACTGGAGCACCACCACCAGTTTTTTCTATTGTGAAACTTTTTTGCATGAATATTGATTTTCCAGTTTCCGTCGAAGTTGAAGCATTAGCACTATAGATGGCAGCATTTGATAAACCCTCCGTCTGGCAGGAAGTCGATGCACTGGAGACTGTGGTTGCAGTTTTGTGAATGAACTTTTGTGGTGTTGTAGAGTTTACTTAATTTTTGCAAATATTTAAGAACAATAATTAACAGTGCAATTTAGGTGAAATTGCAGTGGTAAGTTTCCAATTTATAATTATTACTATATTGAACGTCTTTAAAAATAATATGTTAAAAGCCTAAAGCAGTAAAATGAATATGACGCTTAAGCGGTAAGAATAGGGAAATTGTTATGTGTGTTACGTTGGGAATACTGAATGTGGTATTTCACACTTACCGCGTATTGGTTTTGTGCGGAAAGCAAGCAAATACGCACGATCTCGCACAAACATACATACAGCCTTAATTTTGTATAAAACATTAATCAGATCAGTAATATTATATGCATGTGCTGCTTGGGGACACGCATCTTATTACAGTTCTTAAAAAATTACAGGTTTTCCAAAACAAACTTTTAAGATTCATTACAGGACTACCTAGAGTTACACCAATTAGATTGATTCATACAGAACTAGAAATTTGCACAATCCAAGAATATATCTCACACCAAGCCTTCTGCACGTACACCAAGTCGTACGGCAGCAACAACCCACTAATCTCTTCCCTGGGTAACTACAACCCTGCTTTAGATAAGCACAAACGACCTAAGAGCGTACTCCACCATCTAGCTTGGAACGACAACGTACAAGACGAACACCAACTTGAACACTAACAACCACTTGACTCTACACACAGACATAAATCTATAAATGCACTAATATTTCTCTGTTTCAGGGTCATCACGTTATTGGCTGCATAGATGCTTTGTATTCTTTGTAAATAATTGAATCGCTCCATGCAGAAAGGGCTTCAGTCACAAATTTTGAAAAAAAAAAAAAAAAAAAACGAGATATCGATGTAAATCATATCTTTATGGATGGTTCCATCAGCCTGTGCAGAAAGGTATTCAGTCCAATGCTTGGAAAGACAGAAACTGAAGCGTCAGGCTCAGAGTTCTATGCAGAAAGGAATACAAAGTACACACTGTTTTTCTTAGTTTTCTCAAAACCAGGTATAATGGACTGAAGCCCTTTCTGCATGGGGCGATTCAATTATTATGTATTTTAATATTTCAGTACTTTAAATAATGATTAAAAGACAACCTCCCACCTCAACATATTCAGACCCCATTGTAGCCAATTGGCTTGTCAGCACGACACTTCATCCTGCTCAAGGTTTTTTCCGTGGTTTCCCTTGAGTAATAAGACAAATGTCGGGATGAGCCCTAAAAGAAATGGGCCACAGACCACTTCCCTTCCCCCACTCTTTCTCTTCTACTGTCACAAAGAACTTGCTAATTTCTTAGATAAACTGTACTATGATAATAGGGGAAAATAATTATACTGTAAGTTCACAGGGCTAACGGCTTCGAAGCTGGGTACCTGGTTCTAATGAAGTGCACTGGAAGCAATTTAAAACATGGGGGCATGAGATAGTTACTCTGCCCGCCATATAAAATTCACTTCAACTAAATCCCCAAGGAGGGGAGGAAAAAAAATTGTAATTGAATACCGGTTCGAAGCTGAGTTTTAATTAATTGATGTTCTTACCAAAATAAATATATCATATTAAATATAAAAATGCAAAATTTTTCTACTTCGTCGAAAGTCAACGTGAGTAACGCCTTCTCCTGTTATTGCTTGACAATTAGGAAGGAGGAGGTGAATAGTATATTGTGTCACTGCATGCGCGGAACAACGGAGTTTTGTAAGTTGTTCCCCTATAGATGTGTTATAAATGAACATATGAATAGGATTTTAGATACATCACTCTTCTATATATTAGGTGCAGGCTTAATTAGGTTTAATTTTATTATTTTAACACTGATATTTTGTAAAAGTAACTGTGCACCCGTTACTTTGGAATAACCGTACTTCTAAGACATGTGATTAAAATTTATTTGAAATCTGAAATGTAGGAAAAGAGAAAATTGTACCAATGCATGTGTATGTAATGTAATTATCACTGTTCAACAAAATTAAACATATTTTTTGTTAAAAGATAAATAATGAGAGTGATTCTTATAGCATTTTTCATGCTGATTTCATATCTGTTTTCAAAATGTTTCTATCACCCAGGATTTTTTAGTAATTATATGAAATGTACCCAAGACTTTTCTAGTATTGATACAGTGTAACATTTTATCTAAAAATCATATTTATTTACCTAAAATGTGTGTGAAATAGATTTTAGGCTATACTTCGCTTGAGAAACATCTCTTTTGAGTGTCCAGCAGTAGTCTGACAAAATATTTGGGCTCCATTTTTCCTGTAGCGCCTTTCCAATTCAGAAAAATCTTGATGAAAACGGTCCCCATGTTCGTCGCTCAATGCCCGAAGGTTTTAAGGAAAGAAAAAATAGATGAGAATCCAAGAAGTTATTTTGAGAGATACACAACACCCCATCATGTTAAAGTTCTGAATCAGTTCGGTGACAAGTTCTCTGTAATCTTGTGATCTGTGTTTCCTAGAAAGTAACAGTCTGTTGAATGATTCTTAGATTCCCGGCATATTATTGGAACTGGAAAAGGCATATGACGGGATCCTTTTAGCCAACCAGTTAGGTTAATAGAATTACATGGAACACAACAGGAAATTCCTGTCCTCATCTATTTTTCAATCAAAAGAACACTCGTAAACTCTTTTAACTAGTGTAGTAAAATTCACCTGTATGCTTTCAAAATTAATTAACTACAAACGTAACAAAAATTGTTTGTGATTTATACAGTATTTCGAAGTATGTTTCACTTTCTAAGAAAACACGGGTTATGAAAATTGTTTCATGATTGTAAGTCCCAACTCAACTGAGAATTAATACTAACTCTCGCAATCTTATAAGGAATAAAATTATTTTTTATGAATTCTGATTTCACAGGCAACAGTGATCTGAAGTTATAGATCAGTTGTTAAAGCAATAAAATGAGATATTTGAAACATTTTCTTTCCATTAGCATGTTATGGACTGTATATAGCAATAAAAATAAATTTTTCTACAATTACAAAAAAAAAAAAAAAATGGTGTGTGGTAGGAAAATTCTGACTTCATTTTCGGAATCAGCAGATGATATTACATAAGAAACAGTAGAAATTGTACATTTAACAAAATCATTGTTGACCAGTGTTATTAAAGAAAGTCCACCGCTGGGGAATAACGGCTAGCATGCTTGACCGTGAAACGAACGGGCCCGAATTCAAATCCTAGTTGGTACAAGTCACCTGGTTGAGGTTTCTTCCGGGGTTTTTCCTCAACCCATTAAGAGTAACGCTGGGCAACTTTCGGCGTTGGACCCTGGACTCATTTCGCTGGCATAATAACCTTCATCTCATTCAGACACTAATTAATTATAGCAGTTGATAAAACGTCGTAAAAACAATAAAATATCAATGAAGACTTAATTATGTTATTAATTTCTTTTCCAATAAGGAAAGCAATATATCAAAACATCCAGTAGACCTACATATATACTTAAAGAGTAGAAAGAACATAGATTCATAATAAGCAAAAGAGAATTCATGTAGTTCTCGGTATTAGAACCTACGTTGTGACAAAATAAAATATAGTTACATTCTCATAACTTTCGCACGACTTGACCAACTGTCGTGCCACGGAAAAATGCGGAATAAATTAGATAATGTCCAGTAGGCGACACTTCCTTTAATGTTTATCGGCACAAGAAATTTACGTGACGTAATTGAAACATTTTATCAATATTGAAAGTAACACGATTGTTTCGAAAAGCACCGCTTATTGTAGTATTTTGCATATCAGTTCATTATTATGAGAAATTAAGCTCTTCCTCGCTTACCTATGCAAACATTGATAGCAACAACTTTGCCACAATCTGGTTCAGATAACGACTGGGGAATATCTGCTCTTGAATTTCCTTTGTGAAGTCAGATTATGGCAGTTATTCTACTTTAGAAAACGTATTACATATATTTCACGTATTAAATTTTATGTTACCTTGTTAACATGTTTCGACCTGCTATTGGCCATCATCAGAACTGGTCGTTGCTCGTCTTGGCGCCTTTTGTCTTGTTTCCTGTGGGGGTGTGTTTGTGTAGTGTAATGTGGAGTCAAAGAGTGTGTGTGTTCTGAAATTGAGTTGTGTGTTGAGAATTTAATTTGAGTGTGTTTTTGTGTTTTTGTGTGTTTGCATGTTTTGTATTGTTCTACTGTGTTTAGTTTCTGGCTTTTTGGTTGGATGTGTACAATTTCCGTGTCTGTGTTGATATCTCTGTATAATTTTACTTTTTAGGTAATTTGTTCTTCAATTTTCTAGTCATTCAATGCTCTGAAATCATTCCAGATTTTAATTGGTGATGAGATCAAATAGACTTCATATTTTAATGCAAACTGTACATAATTTTGCGAATCTGGCTTCCAGGTTTAGCTTTCTGTAAAGCTGATTTGAATAATATTCATGGGAAAAATTGTTTCGGGACCAGATATCGAACCCGGGACCTTTGGCTAAGGAAAGAACTGAACTGTGATTGTGTATTGTTCCTGAATAGCTCAGTGATAGAGCGTTGGCGCGCTTAGCCAAAGGACATAATTTTGTTAGTGAAAGGAGGATCATTTATCGGTCATACTATTAATATTGTTTGTCATTAGATATAGTTCTTAATAAATTAATGGAGATCACGCTTTCTGGTTCCAGCCAATCAAAGAGAGGCTATCCAATGTCTCAACTCTCAGTATAAAGGGACTCTAACATGCATTATCCTCTCCTTTTTTTGGGCGCTCAGCAAATTAACTTTATCTTCAGAATAAGAGTCCACGAAATGAACTATAAATGCAAATATCGATTCGTGGAAACAGTTGGTGACACTGACTAAACAAAAGAACGAACATGCGATAAATTGATAGTGATAAATCGAGCTGCAGAAATTATCGCGATGTATGACTGTGATTGGTTGGAATTCAAAATTTCATTACACTTTATTGGCCGAAAGTGAAATGACGTCATATAAACGAAATAGTCAAAGTATGTCCACTTTATATTAAGCAGTAGATAATAAAGATTCTTGCATGAGAAACGCATGAGGAAGTTTCTGTCATTTTCACATTATCTTTTATTTTGATGTATGCATTAGTTTGAAATTAAGTGATTGATGCTTTGATAGAGTTGATGTATCTATGATTTCGTGGAATATGAAATACATTTTAGTATATGCATTTCTGAGACGTAATCCACTTTCTTTGTTGTCAGTTTCTTATAATCAGGGAAAGGATTTATATGTAAATACATATTTACTTATAAAGCTAATATAATTTATATTTTGCATTATCTTTATGTTTCACAATGTGTAGGGTTGAAAAATCCTACTTTTATTTTCCATATTTTTCCATATTTTAGAGTTTAGTACATATTTTCGTTAATTTCCATATATTTTCCATATTTCATATAAAACAGTCCATATTATATTAGGTTTAACAATAAAACAAAACAAAATTCCATTAACTTTTAAAAATACATTTCAACAATAGAGATTTAAACACATGTTCAGTAATCCCTTTAACATCAGAGTTATTTGAAAATTAGCAGTCCTATCAACAATGGGAAAGTAAGTTACAAAACTGTATTAATTTAATTTAAAATTTTTAACAGACTTCAGTTGTGCAGCTCAACAGTTAAATGCCAGTCAGAGTACACATAGGTTCAGTTTTGTAAATCATACTATAAAGACGGTAAATATGCCAAAAGTACGTCATTCAGTCAATTTAAAATCAAAACTAACAAGTTACATTTCAGAATTTAAAGAAGATGGTTTATCAACTGACAATAAAATATTATTTTGTAATTTGTGTCAGTGTGCAGTATCATCTACACAAAAGTTCCTGGTGCAACAACACATTACAACTAGTAAACATCAGGCCAACAAACAACTAAATTCCAAGCAGAGACAATTGTTTTTAACACAACCAACAACATCGAATGTAAGATCTGAGTTTAACATCGACCTGTGCCGTTCTCTCATCTCTGCTGATATTCCTCTCTACAAACTAAAGAATAAGGTCTTCAGGGAATTCCTTGAAAAATATACTCAACATACAATCCCGGATGAGTCAACACTTAGGAAGACGTATGCTCCATCCATCTACGATGAGACAATACAGAAGATAAGAGATGAAATTAAAGATAGTTCAATTTGGGTTTCCATTGATGAGACTCCCGACAAAGAAGGTAGACTTGTTGGTAATGTAGTTATCGGTTTGTTAAGTGAACAATATTCTGAACGAATTCTTTTACATTGTGATGTTCTAGAAAAGTGCAATAACAAAACTATAGTTAAACTGTTCAACGAAGCTATGGGTATCCTGTGGCCAAAGGGTATTATGTACGATAATGTGTTATTCTTTATTAGCGATGCTGCCCCTTATATGGTCAAAGCTGGACAAGCATTATCTGTTGTATATCCTAAATTGACTCATTTTACTTGTGTGGCGCATGCATTTCATCGTGTGGCAGAAGTGGTCAGAGACAATTTCCCTAAAGTAGATTTGTTGATTTCATCAGTGAAAAAAGTATTTCTCAAAGCTCCCAGTAGAGTTAACGTGTTGAAAGAAATGTACCCTGAAATTCCATTGCCACCAAAGCCAATTTTAACTAGATGGGGTACATGGCTAGAAGCAGTTGAATATTATGCCGAACATATAGACTCTATTAACAATGTTCTCCTTGCATTGGACTCTGAAGATGCAGTCTCAATTGATACTGCGAAAACAGTTACCTGTGACATAAGTGTGAAGAATGACTTAGCTCACATTCAGCATACATTTTCATGCATCATAAAAACGCTCAAAAGTCTCCAAAATAGGCACCTTTCACTATCTGAAAGTTTTGAAATTATAAATAGTACTGTGGAACAACTGAATCGTGGTAGAGGTAAAGTTGCAGATGCAGTAAGAGCTAAGGTGGACACTGTACTTTCAAAAAACCCTGGATATGAAGAACTACAAAAGGTTGTTGCTGTGATGAGTGGTGAATCAACAGTGAAGATTAACTTGGACTTATCCCCAGCAGACATTGTGAAATTGAATTATGTACCAGTTACTTCTTGTGACGTCGAACGCTCTTTTAGTCAGTATAAATCTATCCTCAGAGACAATAGAAGAAGATTCACTTTTCAGCACTTGAAAGAAATGTTTGTAACCTATTGTTATGGTAACAGACAATAAAAATTGTGTTTTGTTGAAACTACATTGGAAGATAAGGTACGTCCATTATATTTTTTGTTTAGTTTGATTAAAATGTACCAATATTTAACGTACATAGTCATTTTTTTATAATTTTAAGTCCATATTTAATTCCATATTTTGGTAAAAATCCATATTTAATTCCATATTTTGGTAAAAATAACTACATATATATTTACATATTTCATATATTTTTAGTCCATATAAATCCGTTCCCTGCTTATAATTAACTTTCCAACTGTATTGATATGCGTACAAGTTTAAAACTCACTCCCATCTCCTTGTGTTATGAACTTACGAACTCCTGAAACAGCTAAATCCACACGCCAACATCTGATTTCTATTTCAAATTTAACGATATTGATTTTGGATTAACAATTATTTTTATTTTTTCTTTGTTACCGCATTAAAAGAGTAGACCCACTATGGTGCTGCAAAAAATACATTTCGAAATTTCCAACATTGTTGATAATCGAAAAGAGTTTTTTTACGATACATGTGTTAAAAGTGGCATTATATTTCGTGAATAGGGATGTTTGCGAAACTACGTTGCAGATGAAGTCTAGCAACCTACGAACAAAATAAAATCACTTTTTCACATGTGCGTCCTGCACTATTTCTAGACAGAGGTATAGTGTTAGTACATTACAGAATTTAATAATTGATTTACATTTTATTATACCTGAAATTTCTGGATTTTATACATTCCTAACAATAATTCATAATTTTTTGCCCAAGATAAGGAATTTCACTGCAAACGCAGCATTCTCCAAGCGTACCCTCAACGTCCAATGGGAAGTATATTAACTACCAAATTACAGTATTGATCCTCATGACAGGTGTAGAATTAAACGGCATCTGGCGGTAAATTTATGAAACATTATGGCTGGGATTTCAACTAATTCCCATTTCAGTTTGGTTGATAGGCTTTCCCCTCTACTCACACTCTTTACCATCCGTGAAGGGGAAGATGCTACTATACATCTTATTAACGTTTGACTAATTGACTTTGAACATAGTGAAAATTCTTATTATTGAAAACGTTTACCGGTAATCTAGATTTCAAAAATCTATACTAAGCGTTTATATTTCATTTCATTGTTGTTTATATCAGCTGGCACATTAAAAAGCTACCGACAGAAGAAGATAAATGTTTTCTTCACTGCTAGTTGCTACTCTACAGCATAAACGACGGAACAATCTGCATTGTATCACTCCCCCCTGGCTTCATAATACAAACTAGCATCCCTTTATCTAATTAATTATTAGTTGAAAATATTGTAAGAACGACACTAAAATATACTGAAACATGTAATTGTCATACATCTGTGTCCCTGTATTTTATATCCATTTATGTACTTTATTTAATATTTTATTTTCTTGTGTGTACAACTTGGGGGGTGCAGGTATAAGAGGTAACAGCTACCGGTCTGTTATACTGACGGACTCAGGGCAAGTAGAAGGGGAAAGAAATGCCTTCGCATCCTCTCAACTTGTATGAAATGTCGTTTAGTACTAGATAAACCTAATACGTTGCACGTGATGTCTTTTTCATTCATCCTAATCGTGACAGAATCGCTAATCAACAGCATGACGAAACCAAAAAACTCTGACGTCAGTGATCCACTTTCACCAACACGTCTGTTAATTCTGTTCACAGCTGAAGCTTTCGCACATCTATCCCAAGTATCCCCAGGGGTGCGTGTACCTTACTTTTTAAAAGGCGAGCACAGCTAAACGAGTGCTAGGAATGCGTAATTTTACTTGAACTTTCAAACGAACTAAATACAAACATTTCTTAAAGAACATTATTACATACAAACAAAGAAATAGTGGAAGAAAGGACGAAATAAAAATGTAAGGAAGAGAAAAAAGTGAATATGGAGAAATAAAGAAAAAAGAGGATTATAAAAGTAAATCCGAAAAGATGAAAAAAAAACAAATGCAAGCAAGTATAAATAAAATAAAATTATATAGAAAAGGAAGAAATAATTATGAAAGAAAAGATAAAGTAAAAGAAAAGAACATACCGACATACTAAGACAGGTATGCCAAATTGAGTTGAATAGGAAAGTATGACGTCAATCTCACAATGCTGTTATGGTAATTTTTCTCTTGGCCATACGCCATACCCCTTGTTTTCTCCCTTGAAATATATTTTACCCTTCTTTCTCTATCTCTCCGACTGTCATTTAATGATTTTTTTAATATTAAAGAAGAAGTAAATAAATTGTTTTGCTTTACATTTTAATTGTACAACAAATTTGATTTAAAGAATACACCATGTAGCCCCACTGTAGATGCACACTTGTCTCGATGAATCTTGGAGTGTGTATTTGCAGTAATTCTTGTTTTTCAATCATTATTTTATATAATTCTGGATTCCAGTGCTGCAGAGGTGGACAATTTTTGTTTATGAATATAAAAAAAATACATTAGGAACAGCAAGAGATGATGTAAGATCTGTACAGATCTCCGCATACAAAACTTAGGCACCCATATGCCGTATGGCTCCATATAGACAAAATTTTCCTTTCCCCATACGATTAATTAAAAAAATTGTAGGTTCCCATACGATGTATGGCCTCGTATTGCCTCCATGACAACACTGAATTCCTCACTCCAAATCTTTTAGACACGACTAACGTTCACGCATCGCTCTCAATCTCAAACTTGCTTCAGTGGCGGATAGTACATGAACTTATGTTGTAAAAACAAATCACCACTCTAAACATAAATTAGGACGAGATTGATATGTCCACACATTAACGACTGAACATTTGCAAATCTGGCTTTCAAGTATAGCTCCCTGTGAAGCTGACTTTATTAATTTCAAGAGAAAAATTGAATCAGTCATTTTAGAAAGGACTCTAGTCCGAAATCACAACACCAATCAAATCTCCATGAAAATGACCTTATTTCAGGAATGGGACTTCTTCAAATGTACTTTGAAAAGTGTTCAGCTTCCGTACGTCTTAATGAATCCACGAAATAATGTCATTTCTAAGGTGTATTAAAGTATGACGAATAAAATAGCGTCCTATCAACAATGGATTAGAGCCCTTTCTAAAATGACTGATTCAATTGTTCCGGGGCCGGGTGTCGAACCCGGGACCTTTGGCTGAGCGCACCAACGCTATACCGACTGAGCTACCCAGGAACTACACCAGGTCATTTTCAAAAGTTGTGATGTCAGGGCTGCAAGGAGGCCAGTCGAGAATAGCTTGTAAGATGGGTGACCCACGGCCAATCCAGCGTTGTGAAAACCTGTGACAATGCGCTGTGGGGTTTCATCAAGAGCATTGTTGCACAGAGACGGTACATCATTGATGAATTGAAGACGCTGTGCGATGCGCTATTCAACAGATTACACCAGTGTTTCCCAACCTCTGTCGACTGATGACACACTTTACTGAACGCCCACAATATCGCGACACACTTATTTGTGTTTATTATTATTAATAATTCTCCATGATAAAATCTAAATAAAGCACTTTTGATAAAATAGTCGCACTATCACCCGCTCATACGCATAGGCTATACTGAAACTGACCAATATATTCTGACAATTCTAAACTCTATATTTAATAATAAAATAATAATAATAATAGTTTTATTTTCACTGGCAGAGTTAAGGCCATCAGGCCTTCTCTTCCACTCAACCAGGATCAAATCACATACAGAAAAATACATACCGGTATACAAATATTAACTTAAAAATAATAATAAACATAATAAAGTAAAAAAAGAGAGATTAAATACATATACACAATCAGTATTAACTTAAAAATAACAATTATATATATATATATAATATGCGAATTCCAGTTCATATTAGAGTCGAAATAGGTGCCGAGGTTTTTTACAGTAGCACTGAATGGAATTATTTTGTTGTTGAGAGAGACAGGCTGAAGGATGTTCATATTAATGGAGGTTAAAAGCCTTTGCTGTCCCATGAGAATGTCTTGGGTTTTATCTAGATTGATATTTAGCCCAAATTTTCTTGCCCAATTATTAATTGACAAAAGATCGTCATTGAGGCTCGACAAACGTTCATTAAGAGTATCAGGCCGAGAGTGTATATATACTTGAAGGTCGTCCGCATACAAATATATTGGCAGTGCTCCAGAACTGGAGAAATGCCATTAATATATAGAGTGAAAAACAGAGGACCTAGTACAGACCCCTGAGGGACACCTGCTCTCACGTGCCGCCAAGAAGAAGAACGATTATCATGATATACACATTGCTGGCGGTCGCGAAGGTAGGAGCCCATCGATGTGGCTGCACTCTCAGAAAGATGCTTCTGTCTTAGCTTTGAAATCAATATATGTCAATGTCGACAGTGTCAAAAGCTCGGCTGAAGTCTTAGTGTCAATACAGTAATTTCACGTCTGCCTATAGCTTCACGAATGTCTTCAGAGGTCTTGAGTAGAGCAGTAGTCGTACTATGGTGATTTCTAAAACCTGACTGACAGGTGTCCAATAGATATTTTTAAAGTGGGAAGAGTAAACGAATTACAAAGCATTGTTGCAGATATGCATCAAATATGAATGAGGTCTCGCCCACCTCATTATATTTTGCTCGACTAGTATGACTAGTCAGTTTGTTTTTATACCATTGTTGCAGATGTTCACTTTCATTCGAATTAACGACAGGCAGAAAAATTAAACTGAGCATTGTTGTAGGTGTTCACGTTTCACGTCTGTCTCAAAAACGTCGTTGTAAATAAAAAAAATGTGTTGTAGAGACTTTCTGGATGGCATAAAATTTATTTGTGCGAGATTGTGCGTATTTGCTTGGTTTCCGCACAAAACCAATCCGCGGTAAGTCTAAAATTCCACATACAGTATTCCCAACCTAACACACATAACAATTTCCCTCTTCTTACCGCTTAAGTGACATATTGATTTTACTGCTTTAGGCTTATGATATATTAGTTTTAGAGACGTTCAATATAGCAATAATTATAAATTGGAAACTTACCAGTGCAATTTCACTTAAATTGCACTGTTAATTATTGTTTTTAAATATTTGCAAAAATTAAGTAAACTCTACAACTCCACTAAAGTTAATGGATTCGTGATGCAAGTAACATTAAGGAAGCCGTGAAAAAAATCAACAAGATTCCAGATGCCGATGTTATTACTGCAATATGTTATATAAATAATATTGTTAAAATATTAAAATGAAAAATAAATCATTACATAACCTTACCGTTTGTTGTAAGTTCGCATTTATGGACTGGGGGAAAAAAAGACAAACGTATATCACGGCTTGCTGGAGTATAGTAATCACAGAAAACATTTTAAAGCAACAATGTTGAAGATAGATGTTTTCGTTTTACAAATTTGCAGTCATTGAAGAGAAACCAAGATGGAGATTTCATTGCAACTAATTAGAAATTCCTCTTTCAGGTATGTAATAAACGATCTTCGCACAAAATACAGTAATGTACGATACACGAGCGGTATGTTTTCTTTCAATTCTCGGAAATTGAAAAAGCTCAACTACGTTTCGCTTTTTCAAACTTTTCCTCGAACATAAAAACTTCAACATACCGCTCTTGTAACGCATATTACTATTTTCTGTTCCAAAATTTCGCGACACACTCCATCGGGCTGCGCTACACACCAGTGTGACCGGTCGGGAACCCCTGGATTACACCAACAATGCTGAGGAGAAAGTCACACCGAACCTGGGCATGCATCATTTTGTGAGATTAGATTGATGAGGAACATACTGACCCTTCGGACATTTAGGACACACAGTTAGCGTAAAGTGGATGTACTGTATGTCTGCATTATGACCAGAATTGCATAAATAGTGTGTATATTTGAGGTATTTATAGGGTATAACGGGACTTTGTGCACATACTGTATTATATTAAAATCTTATGAATCCATGCTGGTTGAATTTAATGTACCATCTCTCAGCAGTCTCAGGATAAGAGCACAACAAATGTACTTATTCAAAACCATAAATGGTTTAATAGACAACCCTGATCTTCTACAACTAATTAGTTTCAATATTGGTAAATCAAATTTGAGAAAGCGATCTCTCTTTTATTTACAGACATCTTAAACACAAACTCATAAAATGTCTGCACTTTTATTAATGCTTCGAACTTACAATCATCTATCAAATAAACATGGTTTAGATTTCTCGTTATCGTACAATATGTACAAGAAATAGTAATATGCGTTACAAGAGCGGTATGTTGACGTTTTCATGTTCGAGGAAAAGATTGAAAAAGCGAAACGTAGTTGAGCTTTTTTAATTTCCGAGAATTGAAAGAAAATATACCGCTCGTGTATCGCACATTATTTTGTGCGAAGATCGTTTATTACATACCTGAAAGAGGAATTTCTAATTAGTTGTAATGAAATCTCCATCTTGGTTTCTGTTCAATGACGGCAAATTTGGAAAAAAAAAAATCTATCTTCAACTTTGTTACTTTAAAATGTTTTCTGTTTTTACTATACTCCAGCAGGCCGTGATATACGTCCGTCTTTTTTTTTTTCCTCCAGTCTATAAATGCGAACTTAAAACAATCGGCTCCCTTAATGTTACTTGCATCACGAATGCAGTAACTTTAGTGGATTTGTAGAGTTTACTTAATTTTTGCAAATATATTTAAAAACAATAATTAACAGTGCAATTTAGGTGAAATTGCAGTGGTAAGTTTCCAATTTATAATTATTACTATATTGAACGTCTCTAAAAATAATATGTTAAAAGTCTAAAGCAGTAAAATGAATATGTCACTTAAGCGGTAAGAAGAGGGAAATTGTTATGTGCGTTCGGTTGGGAATACTGAATGTGGAATTTTAGACTTACCGCGGATTGGTTTTGTGCAGAAACCAAGCAAATACGCACGATCTCGCACAAAAGTTATATACAGCAATAGTTTCATGATATGTTAAATCCTAGTTGAATGTTAGTTATAGTTATAATCAGATATCCTACTAATTGGAACATATGTTCTGTAATAGTGAATTTCTTAAATAAATTAATTAAGCCTATTAGGCTTACTATATAATACTGTATATTGAATTTATTAACATAGTGCTATATTTACTCTGTAATTTGCCAATTATAGCTACATTTTACATTTTTGGCTATGATATCTATACTTAACTCTTTTCAATTGATTTTTATTTGGTATTTTTCATTTATAGCTATATCTGTGTCTTTTATTTAGGTAGCACCTATTTGTTTTTTTTTTCCATTTTTAATTTTTAATTTGTAATTATACTTGTATCTTGCATTTGTTTCTGTTTTATCTCTTTTTTCATGTTATATGCAATTCTATGTTTTTTTAAACAAATCTGTACTGTCTATTGCAATTGGGGCTTTACCCTGTTATAGAAATAAATAAATAAATAAATAAATAAATAAATAAATAAATAAATGAATAAATAAATAAATGTAGATTTATTATTTACTACCAGTGATATAGCTCATTTCGATAACCAACAGACGACATGTTTAACGTTCCACCACTGTAACTCATATGCACATAGGAGGGTTTGTTTACTCCTTGCTGCATCCTCAACCCTTCCCACCCTAAGGCCTCTGAGCTTCAATCGAGTGGCATTCATCGTGTCCATGGCTGGTGTAAAATACTCATTACGGAATAAGTGACATAAATAGAGAGCTCTTTATTTACTCTGTAGTTTATATATAGGTGTGCATGTGTTGTTTATCTTTTAGAGATAGCGTGCGGCCAAGCATTTAGTCGTAACGGCGATATACTGAATTGAACGTTACGCTCTACGTCATTCTTGACATTCGCTAGGACCATGTAACATCAGGCCTGCCAACCTACTAGAGATGAAAGATGGGACTTTGGTAGGGTATATCTTTTTCAATAATAATAATAATAATAATAATAATAATAATAATAATTATTATTATTATTATTATTATTATTATTATTAGATGACAACATTATTGATCCCAATATATAAACAGTTGTGTTTGCTAAACATCCTAACAACAATAGAAGAATTAAATAATTACATACAAGAAACCATACATTCAATTTCAGAAGATTTTCTTGAACACGTTTTTGATAATATGCACAAAAGAACTGAAGCCTGTATCGAAATGAACGACCACCATTTCCAATCATTTGTTTAAATATCCATATTCTGATTTTTTTTTAATTTAAATGCACTGTAAATATTGTATGCTAATGTGCTGTAGACAGTATACTATACATTGTATAATAAATACGTCCGATTGGATAGTTCAGTTAGTGAGTAAAAACAGTTACTGTTAATACTGTACTATATTTTGATTAAATAAAAATCCGACGAAAATCATCAAACTCAAAATCGTAACATTTCCTAGTTTACATAAATGGATGCACTACTTTTCTTCCCTCCTATACCTAGTAAAGTTATGTGTATTGTATTTTACACTAGTGCCATCAAACTTCAGTCGTGGAAGACAGTGTTTCCGGTTCTCAATCGTTAATCCAAAGGTATAAACAGGTTAATATTGGAAATGTTAGTAAAAACAAAATGATGTCCCTGTATTATGGTAGATTGAAACATGTAATTTTATAGCATATATTATCTATACTAATAATAAATCTGTAGCCGAAATTTTTCTGGTAATTTCCGATTTTCCAAAAATAATTGGTCCTAACATATATATTAACCGCCCTGAAACCGAAAATCGCTTTTATGAAATTTTTGTTTGCATATCTGTCTGTCTGTCTGTCTGTCTGGATGTTTGTTACCTTTTCACGTGATAATGGCTGAACCGATTTATATGAAAATTGGAATATAAATTACGTTCGTTGTAACTTAGAATTTAGGCTATATGACATTCAAAATATTTTATTTAAAATGGGGTTTATAAGGGGGCTTGAATTAAATAAATCGAAATATCTCCCTTATTATTAATTTTCATGAAAATATTACATAACAAAAGTTTCTTTAAAACTAATTTCCGATAAGTTTTATTCCTGAAAAAATTTTGATAGGACAGATATTTAATGAGATAAATGAGTTTCAAAATTACAATAACAACGCCATCTAACGCTGTGTAATGAAATAAAAAACAAATGACTTCGTCTGTAAGGGGACTTGGACACAACAATCGAAATCTATGAAACATAGCCTACAATGTTTCTGTGTTTTTGTGAAGTAATATCGGAAGTTTAATTAACCGATTTGTATAATTAATTATTAATTCACCATTGGAAAGTGTAGTTTCTCTAGCTGGACATAATGCTATAATGTTATTACCAGACATCGGATTCTAGGGCAAATGCCTATTTTGTTTCTTTAGGAGAAAAGTAAAAATAATTATTAATATTTGTGTTTCATGGAAATTGAAAGGTATTCAAAGAGTTTTATAGTGCCCTAAAATGCCCTAAATCGGTTATTAGAGCCTAATTTGTTAATATTCGCCTAAAAATGCCTAACTCACTGTAAAGTTTCGCATTTTACTCTTACTTTTTATAATTTATACATGCATTCACTGCGAAATTTAAGGCATTTAAAAAGTGGAAAGTTTGCTTCACACCGGCCATGAAACCATTGATAAAGGAAACAAAATGTTTTGAATCTCACGACACTCGCAATAGATTTCACCGAATTTAACATGTTTGGAGGCATAAATGCCGACAAAGAACCAACCTTAGTTTTGAAGCAGGCAACACTCACAACATGTGCTGCTACCGATTCAGAGGTATACTATACTATAAAAATGACTGTTTTCGGTCTGAAACCGATTAGCTGTACTGCCCTTCAGAGTGTCATAAAATCACAATTTTTGGAGAAAGAGTGTTTTTGAAATATTTATGAAAAGTCGTAAAACTGCGAATTAGTAGGGTAAACCGTTACAAAATAATTAAAAGAATGGCCCTCCTAGTGTTAACACTACCGGGAAATGCAACAATAAGTGACTTTGTATTTTTGTCCAATTGAATCTCAATAACAACGGATCATTTGAATGCTCGTTAACAGTTGCTCTTTCCCTCACCTTATTTGTGTTGAGAAGTTTTGAGTGGTAGGACGTTTTCCTGTGAAGTTTAACGCGATAATGCCGAAAAATATAAGTGCAAAATCTACATTGATCCGGCAATGGCTAACAGAATATTCAGAATTCACTTATGATGGAAAAATAATATTCTGCAAGAGTTGTAGCAAACAGGTATGTAACAATAGTTGAAATATATAAATTCTATTAATTTTAATGAGTAGGCCTATAATATTTATACATTGACTGACCTATCCTGAGGTATAATTCTTTTTAAGACCACTACACTTTAACCTTTTAAATTCCGATAGTTAAAGTATTTGCAGGTCATTAAAATTTTGATTGTTCGAACCCACTAACTTTGTGATAGAAATACTGCAATACAACAATTAGGATTTTATTTGAATTCAGTTTACTTTACATTTTTAGATTTCGCAAGAAAAGAAGTGCCACCTAAAGCAGCATGTGCAAGGAGCGGCTCATAAGGCTAAAGCTCAGCGGAAAAATCAACTGCAACAAACTTTACTAATACAGCCTACTTCATCCAATCTCAGCAGCAATTTCTATGCTGATTTAACCAGAGCGTTTGTTGCTGCTAACATTCCCTGGAATGCAATTGAAAATCCGGTTTTAAGACAGTTTTTACAAAAATACTGCAAACAAAATATCCCATCTGAGTCGACCCTAAGAAAAAATTACTTAGACAGAAACATACAATGAAACTTTAGCTTCCATTCGGGAGGATATAGGTGATTTTTACATATGGGTCTCTGTGGATGAAACCTCAGATCCTATGAATAGGTATATAGCAAATATGGTAGTAGGAAAACTTAGTCCTGATGGACTTTCGATTCCACACCTCGTATGTGTTAAGGAACTTTCGAAAGTGAATAGCCAAGCCATTGCTTATTTTGTAAATAAAGGCCTACAGTCTTTATACTCAGGTAATATAGACGATTCTGAAGTTCTGTTGTTTTGTACTGATGCTGCCTCATACATGGTTGCTGCAGCTCCACTTCTTAAAACATTTTATCCTAACCTCACGCATGTAACCTGTCTAGCACATGGCCTTCACAGGGTTTCTGAAACAATCCGGAATGAATTTCCTCTTGTCAATTCGTTTATTTCTAACACAAAAAAAATGTTTTTGTAAAGCCCCATCCAGGATTTCAATATTCAGAGAGAACTTTCCGGATATCCCACTCCCACCTCAGCCGGTTGTTACACGATGGGGAACCTGGATTCAGTCAGTGGTGTATTATTCTAAGTATTTTAAAGAAGTGGTCACAGTTATTGATAAATTACCTGAAACTGATAGTGCAGCGTGTGTGAAAGCAGTGAAAGATTGTCTGAATGACTCACGAGTGAAAAACGATATTGCCTACATAACATCAAACTTTTCTTTCATACCTGCAAGATTGCACTATTAGAACGTGAAAAACAATCTCTTTGTAGCCAAATAGCAATAGTAAAGGAAGCTCAAGTGAACATGCATTCTGCTTTGGGCGAAACTGGGAAAAAAGTTAAAAATAAGTGGGACAACGTATTAAATAAGAGTGTAGGATTTTCATTGTTGGAAAAAGTATCAAGAGTGATATCGGGGGAAAATGTAAATGTTCCAGTAAGTATTGATGTTTCTATTGTACCTAATTTAAAATTTGCGCCTCTCACATCAGTTTCGGTTGAAAGAAGTTTTTCTGCTTTCAAAATGATTCTCAGTGACAAAAGGCAAAGGTTAACTGTGGAGAATTTAGAAAAAATTCTGGTGGTGTACTGTGCAGATAATTATAATAAAGTCTGAGCATGGAACTGAATTTCAATAACTTAAATTGAGTAATCTTGATATCAATAATCATTATTTCATTAGTTTCAATATATTAAATTTGTGCAGCTCTGTTTATAAATATAATATAGTATTCTTTTTTAATGTTTAAACATACTTTTTTGTGCGTATTTTAGTGTATAACTAAAAATTTCAGTGAAAGAAATAAGTATGATACCTTGATGTGCCTAAAATGCCTATTTTCATTAAAATAGAGCCTAATTTTACAAATTTTGAGCTTATTTTAGGCGCCTAAAACTGCAATTTTTAGTGCCTAAAAATCCGATGTCTAGTTATTACAGTAACGTCTGAGTGAATCGAGGACAGGTAAGATTAAAATAGCTTCTCATGCACAGAAAACTTGATAGGCATTCGTTTCCTGATTTCCTAAAATAATTTTTATGACCAAATGAGTGGTCTCTGGATTAAAATGATCGCATTTTAATTTTTTTAATACAATATAAGTAACATAATAAACGATAAATCCTTATATCAAACACGAATGTTCCCTGGATCAAATGTCCTATTTTAATTATGTAATTACTTTATATTTATTTCTAACGGGTGCAGCGGAGCGCACGGGTACGGCTAGTAAATAATAAAAATAAATGAATAATTTCGAGGGAAAAATTGTTCCGGAGCCGGGTATCGAACCCGGGACCTTTGGTTTAACGTACCAATGCTCTACCTCTGAGCTACCCGGGAACTCTAACCGACACCGATCCAATTTTTCCCTCTATATCCACAGACCTCAAAGTGGGCAGACAACCGTCAAGCAACCAACTTCGAGTGCACACTAACGCCGTGTGACTTAAATTGTGGTTTTCTGTTAACGAACAGTGACGTGTGTTATGCAAATCAAGATTTCAGGTATAACTCCCTGTAAAGTTGATTTGAATAATTTCGAGGGAAAAATTGTTCCGGAGCCGGGTATCGAACCCGGGACCTTTGGTTAAACGTACCAACGCTCTACCAACTGAGCTACCCGTGAACTCTACCCGACACAGATCCAACTTTTCCGTCTATATCCACAGACCTCAAAGTGGGCTGACAACCGTCAAGCAACCAACTTTGAGTGCACACTAACTCTGTGTGACTTAAATTGTGGTTTTCTGTTAACGAACAGTGTCGGTTAGAGTTCCCGGGTAGCTCAGAGGTAGAGCGTTGGTAAGTTAAACCAAAGGTCCCGGGTTCGATACCCGGCTCCGGAACAATTTTTCCCTCGAAATTATTCAAATCAACTTTACAGGGAGTTATACCTGAAATCTGGATTTGCATAATACACGTCACTGTTCGTTAACAGAAAACCACAATTTAAGTCACACGGAGTTAGTGTGCACTCGAAGTTGGTTGCTTGACGGTTGTCTGCCCACTTTGAGGTCTGTGGATATAGAGGGAAAAATTGGATCGGTGTCGGTTAGAGTTCCCGGGTAGCTCAAAGGTAGAGCGTTGGTACGTTAAACCAAAGGTCCCGGGTTCGATACCCGGCTCCGGAACAATTTTTCCCTCGAAATTATTCAAATCAACTTTACAGGGAGTTATACCTGAAATCTTGATTTGAATAAAAATAAACATGAGCAATATATCAAATTTACTTCCTGTTCTGTACATTTTATTACAGTGTATGCCTACTTACATTCGAAAATTTATGATTCCATAACTTATTCGCCTGTCACTTAAACACGATTTGAAACGAGAAAACCTTCTTTCCACGTCACATGAACTGACGGGGGCAAACTTAAAACACTGAATGTTTTCACTTTCACTATTTTCTGTTCAATTTTCAGCATTTGCTAGCTGAGAAAAATAAGAATATCCTACATTTCTCCCGAAAATAGTTTTCAATTTGTGTGTCATTACTAGGGCAGGTCAATCTACGACTTCATACCTAGTTATAAACAAATCTACCACCAATTTAAGGGACTGCAATGTATTTCAATGAATGCCCGTTTCCAGCCTCTAGTTTGTGTGTAACACAACTTACAAAATATAAACTCTCCATTCGAAGAAAATAATGTATCGTCTCTTATTTCCCCACGAAATTCAGTACCTAAAATTTAAATAAATGTATTTTCAAACGTCTATAATACCCAATGGAATAACACGTATTCTCTCATTCCTCGAACAGACCGTTTACCTGTAATTCTCTGAATGCCATTGGCATCGACATGACAGAGTTTCCTTTTCCGTCTTTCTGTCATTCGAAGTGACAACTTTCTTACTACGTCAGCTTTGTGTACGTTGTACCTGTAACCTTGCTCATGCAACGACACACAAGTTACCAAGTTCCGAGCTTTGATAATTACAGAGGCCTCAGAATAATCATATACAATATGTACAAATCGCAGAAATGGCCACATGGATGCAACAAGTTTTGGGATAACACTCTTCAATTTTATTGGTACAGAAATTTAAATTTTAATTAACAAATAAAATTGTACTTTTCTTTCAAGGGCGAGCTAAATTTTTTCTGTTTATATTATATTTTATGTTACAATTATTAGCAAACTAAATAAATAAATAAATAATAAATAAATAAATACATAAATACATAAATAAATAAATACATAAATACATAAATAAATAAATATATAAATACATAAATAAATATATAAATACATAAATAAATACATAAATAAATAAATACATAAATAAATAAATACATAAATAAATAAATAAACAATAAATAAATAAATAAAAAATAAATAAATAAATAAATAAGTAAATAAGTAAATAAATAAATAAATGAATAAATAACTAAATAAATAAATGAATAAATGAATAATAAATAAATAAGTAAATACGTAAATAAATAAATAAATAAATAAATGAATAATAAATAAATAAGTAAATAAGTAAATACGTAAATGAATAAATACATAAATAAATGAATAAATAAATGGACAAATAAACAAATAAACAAATACATAAATGAATGAATAAATAAATAAACAAATACATAAATAATTAAATAAATACACAAATAAATACATAAATACATGAATAAATACATAAATACATAAATAAATGCATAAAAAATACTTAAGTAAATAAATGAACTAATGAACGAATAAATAAATAAATAAATAAATAAATAAATAAATGGATACATAAATAAAAAATAAATAAATAAGTAAATGAATAAATAAATGAATAAATAATTAAATAAATGAATAAGTAAATGAATAAATAATGAAATAAATAATTGAATAAATGAATGAATAAATTAATAAATGAAAAAATGAATAAGTAAATGAATAAATAATTAAATAAATAAGTAAACAATTGAATGAATAAATAAATAAATAGACGATTAAATAAATAAATAAATAAATAAATGAATAAATGGATGAATCAATAAGTAAATAAGGAAACAAATACATAAATGAATAAATAAATAAATAATAAATAAATGAATAAATAATTAAATAAATGAATAAATGATTAGTAAATGAATAAATAATTAAATAAATAAGTAAACAAATGAATGAATAAATAAATAAATAAATAGACGAATAAATAAATAAATAAATAAATGAATAAATGAATAAATGGATGAATCAATAAGTAAATAAGGAAACAAATACATAAATGAATAAATAAATAAATAATAAATAAATGAATAAATAAATGAATAAATGATTAGTAAATGAATAAATAATTAAATAAGTAAATAATTAAATGAATAAATAAATACATGAGTAAATAAATAAGTAGATAAATAAATAAATGAATGAATAATTAAATAAATAAATAAATTAACTTGCAATGTGTCAAAGAGTATCGGTATTCCTAAAGCCTGGTTTCATCTCAACAAAGTCATTAGCTAACTCGACTTCTATTTCTCGTATAATTATGAAAGTGGAATATTTTGTTATTAAAGGCACAGTTATTCACATTTTTCTTTAGTAATCCTAAACAATTACATGTTTCATTTAATTTTAAACTCAGAGGTCCCGCCCCCGCTGAATTACGCCTCTGAGACTTTGTGTATATTTTCTTTCACTAGTAGAGCCTCCTAAAGCAAAATACCCAATCTGAGCCCTCAGAAAAACCATAATTTCTTGTCGCTGTTTAAATAAATAAAAACAACTTCAAGTAGACATATCTCATATGGATCGTATTAAACGCATTGCCTGCATAACACCGTCTTTCCAACCGCATCTTCATACAAAGTCGCCAACTAATTCCTATGTACGTACAATAAATCTACGTCATGGTAGTGTGCCTGCCTGGCCCACTTTACAGCGTACTCACCGTCTGTTGTGAGACGTTCGCCGCTTTGTGACTGACTGCAACGTTACTATTAACGTTAGAGGTCGCCTGAGTCTTGCCCCCCCGCGAGGTAGTACGTCCAATTACCTTCTCTCCTCTCCATACACAGGTCCTTTCTAGTAACTATCAGCAAGCAAAAACGACTGATTATTATTCTAGAGCAGCCGCGGCGAAAATGCGACTCACGAGCACATTGTGGCTCGCAGTGCATTTCCATTGCTTCCTACCTACAACCCCCACACTCTCACTCACTGGAGTCAAACCACAGTCTACTATATACAGTCGCGAAGCTCAATATGTAGTAAAAATGCAAACAGGGGTAGTTGCCCACCACTAGGATCGCTACTATCGCCTCATCATCGCAGATCTCTCTCCTAGCAGCCGACAAAATATGTTACACTTTCGTTGTCGTGTTCTTTTGGAAAAATTAACACCTTCCTTCCATTATTGAAATATTAAATGCATAAAGTTAATTTATTATTTTAATAAAGTATATTAAATTCCACCATAAACTCGAAGATACCTGCAAGAAATAAGTTAATATAATTTTTGTTTGTGCAAAACGAACTGAAATTTACTATAATAGCTTCACTCATTCAAGATTATAGCGATAATTAACTATGAATTGAAACCAATAAATATTAATTTGCATTTCTCTTTACAACAATAATAATGGAAATATGAATTAATGGAGTAACTTACGTGTACCGGTACTTGTAGTGTAGGCTTACGTAGTTAACAAAGTGGGATGAGGTTAAGCAATAATAATCACACCAGAATTGGAAATAAAACGTGATCAATACATTTTATTGTAACAGACTTTTTCTACGTCTCTAGTTAAAGCAATAAATAATAATAACAACAAAATTAACAGCTATAATTAAAAACATATCCTTTGAAGAAAAAAGTTGGCCTAAGCAATAATAATCCCACCAGAATTGAAAATAAAACGTGATCAGTAAAGTTCATTAAAACAAACTTAATTTTTCTACGTCTTTAGTAAAGTAACACATAAAAATAATAACAAAATTAATAGCTACAATTAAAAATATATCCTCTGAAAAAAAAAAGTAGACCTAACCTTTATTTCTCTGGAAATTTAGCAGCCTAAGTGACAGAACTTTGACCGATATCTAATGTCCTTTCGGTTAGACTGAAACATTTCATTGTGAAATTTAAGGATATAATGTATTCTAACAGTCACAAAGAACTTCAAATTAACAGTTTTGTTTCTGCACAGCATTCTTGTGGAAACCCAGGAACCTTTCTGAATCTTTCGGAAATCGGAAAAAGGATAACTCTGGCCTCTTTCTCTTACTGTTGCTACAATTTATAGCACTACAAACGTCTCCTCCTTGTCCCATATTATTATTATTCCAATTATTATATTTTAGCCATTAACATTTTCATTACAACCAATAACGAACATTTCACAAGCATCAATGTGAAATACGCAAGGAGCTAGCACTCCATAGAAATACGACACAGTCCAAAGTCGACCATGGACAGTCTATTGTTTTTAGTTGCTAACCGCTTGGAGCGCTTTATCACGAGATTTGCAAAAAAACACCTCAAGCTTCGCGACAGTATATAGTAGACTGTGGTCAAACTCCGTTCCATTTGTATTTGTCTCTGACCTGCGAGTGGCGTATCGTCGCAATGTCTCTTTCGAAACCATGTACCTCTATAAAAACGAAAGTTTCAAGTAGGATGGGAGGATGCATTTTTTGCTGACAATATGATGAGAATATCAAATGTATAATTTATTCACAAGTATTACTAGGAAATCGGTTGTATAACATAAAACGGCATTATAAGTTGCTACATGTTACTGATGAAACATTAAAAGGTTTAGTGTTATTATTATTATCATCATCATCATCATCATCGCTGTACGTCGATCCTTTTTCAGCACATGTACGAATAATGCGGTTAGATCTTCAATTTAAATTCACATATTTACAATGTGATGTTAAATGAAAGCTAGATGTAAGGACTTGACAAATGTTGAACTTTTCAAATCTTTGGCAAAAAATAAATATTTGAAGTTCGTTCTTTCGCTTGCTCTGTTGAAGCCATATTCGCTATAACTTACGTTTGTGAAAAATTATTTTCAACAATGAAAATAGTAAAAATCAAATTTAGATCACGACTGACAGACAAATACCTTCGTGATCAACTACGACTGGCAGTAAGTGACATAATTCCTGATTTTGAAACTCTGGCGCAGAGACATTCTGAAGACAATTAATTTTAGGTTGTGATAATGTGTCCTATGTTTTTTTGTTCATTTCTTTCTTCATTAGACGTACTAAACATTAGTTTGTAACCTTGTACTGTATATAATTTTATTTAAGTGCCTGACGTAAGGAAAATGAAAAACCGTTAATCTCAGACAGTTGCTTCAATTCCCCTTCGGGTGTCCGCCTCCCCCCCCCATAGGTGCTATGCACGTTGCAGCTTACACAGTGGCTCGGCGCACGATAGCATTTTCGCTACCGCTGTTCTAGAGTAGCGCTTTTCAAACTTTGGCACACTAAAATCTTAACGAGGACCTTGAATCTATATCTGCAGGGGCCAGAAAGTTTGGTTTGACTCTCAATGCAAGAAAACCACAGGCAATCCTAGTGGGACATCGACGTCTATTATGCAATATTACTCCTGCTCTTCCAGTCAAATTAAACGACACAATAATCCCTTTTGCTTCCTGTGTTAAAAACCTTGGAGTTTACTTTGATACGTATTTAAACTGGAATAACCAAGTAACCCATATTACCAAAAAAGTGCTTTCCATACTACATTCCTTAAACAGCATTCGAAAATTCCTTCCGCTATCACTCAAGAAAATACTAGTGGAAACACTAGTAATGCCCCACTTCGATTATTGTGATTTTCTACTGACTGACCTCAATGTCAACCAGTCGCAAAAATTACAATGTGTTCATAATTCTTGTGTTCGCTTCGTCTGCGATGTTCGTCGCGCTGACCACATTACCCCATCCTTCCAAACTCTAACTCTACGGCCTAACGAACGTAGAAATTTTCATTCCCTTGTTCTCCTTTTCCAAGTCCTACAAACGTCTACACCTACCTACCTTGCCTCCCGTTTCAGTTACCTGTCATCATATCATAATCTCTTCACACGCTCGCAAAATAGCCGCACACTAGCCATACCAACACATAAGACATCATCGTATTCATCATCATACACAATCTCGCTCTCGCGCTTGTGGAATACCCTACCCAGTGACATCAGAGACTGTCGGAATTTAGTAGTGTTCAAAAGCAAGCTTATTAAGCATTTTCTTACTGCATAGAGTAGGTTTAATTTGTACTTAATAAAAGAAATGCTTCTCTCTTCTTAACTTTTACAATAAACGTCTAGCTTTTATTAATCAGTTAATTTTTAGTACTTTGATTTTTATTGTATCTGTAAATTTAATATTAATTGTAATTATAATTGTAATTGTATTTTTAATATTGTAGTTGTAATCCCCTGGTAGAGGGGAAGAGAAGGCCTGATGACCTTATATCTATCAGATTAAATAAATAAATAAATAAATAAACAAATAAATAAATAAATACTGTTTATTTATATGCCCGAGATATCGAAAAACTCAGTAGCGATATTATTTTTTCAACAATGCCACACTCTATACAGTCTCTTTCTTACTTCTTTCTGCAGAGGTCCGCAGAAGATGCTCCTTTTTTTTATTAAAAGCTTCCTTGGCCATTGCTAACCTCCTTTTCACTTACCGGCAGCAGCTCATGTTACTGCTTATAGTACACCCCAAGTATTTGAAACCGTCCACTTGTTCTACTGCATTGTTTCCAAGTCGCACGTTTACCTTCTTAATTTTTCTTCCGATAACCATGATCTTCGTCTTGTTTGCATTTATCTTCATCCCATACCGCTCACAACTGTCGTTTAGTTCCAGTAGCACATCCCTTAGTATCGTCTCTTCTTTTATAAAGCCATATCATCAGCAAATCTTATGCACTTTATTTAACATTAATGCTAGAACCAAGGTTGCCTAATACTTTATTTGCTTATCTACTGCGTATATTGACCGGAATTTTCGATAGAAACTCCTTAACCATTCCTTCTTTAGTTTCCAGACATTCTTAGCGCGGGCTTTCGGTGGATGATCAGCGAACTAACTTTGTCGTATTCATAAACCAGTGTCAGCGATATGATATGATATGATATATGATATGATATATGATATGATATATGATATATGATATATGATATGATATGATATATGATATATGATATGATATATGATATGATATATGATATGACATATGATATGATATATGATATATGAAATGATATGATATATGATATGATATATGAAATGATATGATATATGATATGATATATGATATATGATATGATATATGATATATGATATATATGATATATGATATGATATATGATATATGATATGATACGATACGATATATAATATATGATATATATGATATATGATATGATATGATATATGATATGATATATGATATACGATATATGATGTGATACGATACGATACGATATATGATATGATATGAAATGATATGATATATGATATGATACGATATGATATGATATATAATATGATATATGATATATGATATGATATATGATGTGATACGATACGATATATGATATGATATGATACGAAATGATATGATATATGATATGATACGATATGATATGATATGATATGATATATAATATGATATATGATATGATATATAATATGATATATGATATGATATATAATATGATATATGATATGATATGATATATGATATGATATGATATGATATGATATGATATGATATATGATATGATATGATATATGATATATGATATGATACGATATGATATGTATGATATATGATATGATATATGATATACGATATATGATATGATATGATATGATATATAATATGATATGATATATGATACGATACGATACGATACGATACGATACGATACGATACGATACGATATGATATATGATATGATATGATATATAATATGATATATGATGATATGATATATGATACATGATATGATATGATATGATATGATATGATACGATACGATACGATACGATACGATACGATATGATATATGATACGATACGATATGATATATGATATGATACGATATGATATGATATGATACGATATGATATATGATATGATATGATATATATGATATGATATGATATGATATGATATGATATGATATGATATGATACGAATCCTGTTTAGCACGCTCGTAGCGCGGGCTAGCGATATGTCTATGAATAGCACCCATAGTTTCGAACTTAGAACACGAAAAGTTAATGAAAACGTGAACTGCCTTGAATTTCTAATAAAGAGAAACATAGCACTTTGGGGCCATTAGGACGTTTACCTAATGATGCCTTCTGGTATCTAAAAATTACGGGCTAGTCAGGATCTTTTTGTATCATCATACCATGGAGATAAATAAATTCGTCTTATCAATGCCTCCACCTCAGAAATTTCATATCTGTCAGACTGCATTTATTTTAACATATATCTGAAGCCACTGCAAATCTAGTAGGCCTAACATGCGTACAGATAGATATAATTAGCAAATTGTGCTGACTCATGGTCGTAACGTCACAATAATTTACTAAGTAGTCTTGGAAACGAGGAAATAACTGAATATAATGTCTTGAACAGAGTTCTTTTCGACAGAGAAGTCTGTAAATTATACATATTATTATGGATGCTCCATTTAGTGGTAGAGGAAAAATTTCTTTTAGTTCCATAATAAAAGTAATACAAATTGCATGTAATTATATAGTTCATTTTAATGATACCTATATTCCAATAACTTTACTTTTTAGCTAGCCTTGGCCAATGTTGCGTGATACGTAATATGATAGTGTTCTGTTCGCATTTTACATTGCACACTATATTCTACAAGGTTGTAGTAAATAAAAGCTTTAAATTGAAAGGCGGAAATCTGAGAACTACAGGAATCCTCTCCATAATGTGTGTAATTTATTACATTAAATGATTTTAAAGTAATTTTAATTTGAAATATCGGTGTAATTGCTTCTAATAATGAAACAGAACATTTTTTTTTCTTCAGAAATTCATAGCAAGAGGAGTAGAAATATATTTCTACTCCTCTTGATTCATAGTTAACTTTCTAGTATTTATCAATGGTTTCTGGTGGTGCAAACAGATGGTGTTACATGTCAAGAATGTGAGTGAGGATACTCACCCAATGGTCTACAAGATGGCGACTGAAAATTAACGGTGAAAAGAGTACAGCAGTAGTTTTTACAAGGAGATTTTCATGATTATTGCAACCGCTCTCTGTTCAGAATCAACACATCGCCTTCAAAACAACAGTCAGATATCTTGGTCTATCCCGTCGCTCTAATTTCCGGCAGCCAATCGTGTTGCAGGTCGGCTACATTTAAACGTGTGCGTCTTGTGATTCGCTGATTCATTTCTTAAGGCTCGATAAATACTTAATATAATCGCCCGCCATTTTGGCTCTTTCGTTGGCGTTCGCAGAAAGCATACGAGGACGTTATTTGCCGCTCAATTATTTGCTGAATTACAGTGCGTTTGATTTATTATCATAGGAGCTACGACATGATAATGTTTAACGGTGTGGCAAATACATCCCTCGTCTGGTAGCTCGGCAACGAAAGAACAAAAATGGCGAACGATACTACCTACCTAGACTTTATAGAGCTTTGACTTCCTAAGACGTAAGCAAAGAGGAGGAGTCACGCCGGGAATAACAGCGTCGCGACTTTTAGTACTGGACAGTCGTTTGACATACAGACAACATATACAGTTGGTACTAGACAGAGCTTTGCAAAGATTCTTAGCATTATATCCAATACTTAAACGCTTCATTACCCTCAAAACCAAACTATTGCTGTACACATCACTTGTACGATCATACATGTCCTACGCGTCAGAAATTTGGGCTCAAACCCATCCCCGCCACATCAAGAAACTCGATGCCATCCAAAGAGCTGTTTGCAGAACCATCACAGGTGCTGATTTTTACATTACTGCACAACTGTACAGTGACCTGAAAATCATTTTATTCAGTGACTACGTGCAGCACTTACGTAAAAATTATCTTCAGAAACTACAAACACACCCTAATCCACTTATTAAACCATAATTACACATAGCATTCAGTGAAAAATGAAGTAATGTTAACTTTTCTGCAAAAATCATTGACTCTGAAAGTTTACCTACATATCCAGCTTACCAGTCTCCGTGTCTGATGGAGAAGATGGTCACACTTCATTTACGTACTCATGTTATACTAAGCAAAATTCTTGTTAAGGCAAGGGACCATGTGACCTGGAACTTGTGATGGCATGTGTCTTTATTGACACCACCAAATAAATAACAGATGAAGCCTGTGTTTAGGCTTCTGTCCTGCGACAGTGCTGATACACCTGTATTTTATTTTCAGATTGGTGAATTTTAACAACCTGACACATTCACACAAATTTCTAGACTCTAGACACCCAGGGAAAATTTCATCTTCAAGGAAAATTCCCCCAGAGCCGAGCCCGGGAATCGAACCTGGGACTCCAGATCTGGAAGCCAGCATACTGACCCTCAAACAACGGAGTCAGTTATTAGCACAATACTTGAGTTATTTTTTTGTCTAACACCAAGAAAATTACACTTTGTGAAATAAGCGGGAAATGAGGAAATTTTTGGAAGAATCGGAGTCTGAATCAACATTGAACTGCATCACAAGTTACCAAAGGGTAGTAAAAGTGTAATAGTCATATTAATTCGATGATGTTCAAGTAATGAAAGTTAAGTTCTTTTTTGTGCAGCTGGAGTTCTGTCCTTCAGGTGAATACAGAAGCTAAATTCTACAAGTGGGTGTACAAAAATCAAAATAACACTAGCTAGAGATGAACAAAACTAACTGCCGCTCTCGCTCGCTGTGTTCGTTGCATTTGTCTTTCGAGTCTCGTCTCGTCATTCTCGTGCGCTTCGAGTCTCGCTCATCATTCTCGAAATAGCATTTGGTCGGCGCGGAAAGATTTCGTAACTTTTAATAACATACATCATTGAAATAAATAACATTATAAATGTTTATATGAGACAAAAAGACAAAACAGAACAGTATCTTACGAAGAAGTTCATTGTTTAGCTGACCAAGATAGAATGAAAGAGTGATGGAACGGAGAAAATTCTCTCCGGCGCCGGGATTTGAACCCGGGTTTTCAGCTCTACGTGCTGATGCTTTATCCACTAAGCCACGCCGGATACAACCCCGACGCCGGTTAGAATCGTCTCAGATTAAGCTCCATCTCTTGGGTTCCCTCTAGTGGCCGCCCTCTGCACTACGTCATAGATGTCTATGAACGCAGGACCGAAGTCCATACATGTGTTGAGGTGCACTCGAGTGAGTGACTGGTTGGCCGGGATCCGAAGGTATGGGCGCCGTCTTAAATCACAAAGTGATTTATTACGCATATCATATATATTTTGTTGTACCGTAGTACATATGATATTTCCATGCAGATATTCTGCGTCATCATATGACGTTCCATCACTCTTTCATCATATGATGACGCAGAATATCTGCATGGAAATATCATATGTACTACGGTACATCAAAATATATATGACCAAGATAGCGTACGGAGGATTGACATCATCGCCCTCAATAGGAAAAAATCTGTACCAGATATCATCGACCACACAATACGCTTTGAACAATCGAAAGCACAACCTATGGATGTTGATAAAGAGAAGAAAGAAATATGAGTCAACAATACCTTACTTCCGTAACAAATACAACGTCCACAGTATCACAGTGACAGGTCTGCTGTTGGGGTCCCGAGGAACAGCCCCTAATTTTTTTGTGACGTGGAAAGGGAAATATAAACTAGGCAAAGATATTCAAGACGAAATTGTCCAAAACATAATTAAATACTCAGTCGCCACCTTAAAAAATCACCTATATGGTAAACACTCCACATAATTGTTTAATTACATATTTCTGATTGAAAATCTGTATTTTTATTTTAAATTTTTATCTATATATATTTTTATGTGCCCATTCATGTACAACCATTATTGTAAATGTGTGTTATTCTGTGTCTATAAGCAAGCCTTGTAAGGTCAGACAGTAAAAATAAAAATATGATATTACCTATGGTTATATAAATAAAAAAAACAATTCTCAAATAAATTTGCATTTCTAAGAAACATAAAACATAACGTTAATATCTTTTTACTTGAGATTGCACACTTAATCTTAAACATATGAAAAGAAAATTCCTAGCCTTTTAATAGGGTCTAGTAATTAAATAAAGATTGGGGAACGGATTATTATACACTGAAAGGTAGAGGTGATGTTTCAAATATAGTAGCGTGCAAATTAATCCGAACAACGTAATTACTTATGCAAAAACACTCAAACGGGATAAAAAAAAGGATCTAAGACATACGTCAGTAATCTATGTGGCCTCCCTTGTTCCTAATAACAGCTCTGAGACGATTTGGCATGGATTTCACTAATGTCCCACAAATATTCTTCATTTCTTCATCGCGAAACCATACACCAATGAGGGCAGAAATCATCATCTCCTTTGTAGAACAATCCATTTTTTGCATTCTTCTTTTGCAAATTGACCACAAGTTCTCAATGGGGTTGATGTCGGGTGAGTTGCCTGGCCAGGACAGTACCTGAATATTCTTCTTGTTGAAGAATTCTGTAGTTTTTCGAGACGTATGGCATGGTCCCAGGTCTTGTTGGAACACACCTCTGCCATCCGGAAATGATTTTTGCAGCTGGGGTACGATTCTGGTTTCCAATAAGTGAATATATTTGTCAGAATTCATCATTCATTTGATAGGTATTAATGCTCCAGGCCCTTCATGTGTAAAACAACCCCAAAACATTACTTTAGGGGGGTATTTGGGTGCTTGTTGGAGATGAGCTGCTGTTACTTTTTCGGATCCTTTCCGTACGTGGACCTCGAAATGAGACTCATTGGAAAAAAGTACATTCTTCCAGTCATTCACTGTCCAATGTTGATGTAATTTGCCTACATTAAGCGTTTTTTGCACATAACAGGGATTAGCACTTGCTTCTTAATATGCTTACGAGCCCTTCGTCCAGCTTCCAAAAGCCTACGCCGCACTGTTGTGACGTGAATATTCGCCCCAGTGGTAGCCATTAACTCGCGGGTTAAGTCGACAGCAGTTAGTCTAGGATTTAATTTACTTTTCCTCACAATTAAACGATCATCTGCACGTGAAGTCTTCCTTTTCCGGCCACAGTTTCCTTTTTTCTGGGGTGTGATGGATCCAGTCTCCCTGTATCGTGTTATGATCGAATTAACAGTGGCCAAACCGATGTGACATTCTGCAGCAATTTGCCTCTGTGTCATAGAAGAAAGCTCTACTAATGTTATAATTTTAGACCGTTTTCGTGGAGTTGTATCCATTTGTGAAGACGACAGAATGTACACAGGATTGCAGTATTAAGTCTTCAACACAACTGAAATGCTTATAAGTACAAAAGACAGGCAAAATGTCACATATTATAAAAAAAATAATAACGACAGACCTTCAACAATGGAATTGCACGTACTACAGATGTCAATTAAAGCGGTATGAGCAGCTGTGAGGCCAACAATGACAGAAAATGTAAAAATATGTCGTGTTCGGATTAATTTGGACGCTATTGTAGGGTACTTGATTGTTTATACATAGACCTATATAACAGTTGCCAAAGTAGATAAAAGTTCACTCAGGTATAAACAATTGCTGACTTCGGGAGTCCACACCTGTGGAGTAACGGTCAGCGCGTGTGGCTACGAAACCAGGTGACCCGGGTTCGAATCCCGGTCGGGACAAGTTACCTGGTTGAGGATTTTTCCGGGGTTTTCCTTCAACCCAATACGAGCAAATGCTGGGTAACTTTCGGTGCTGGACCCCGGCATTATCACCTTCATTTCATTCAGACGCTAAATAACCTAGATGTTGATACAGCGTCGTAAAATAACCCAAGAAAATAAAAAATAAAAAACTTCGGGACTTCGGGAGATGATCAATATAGAGTCTTTACTTCAAGGACACGACGTAATACAACATTGTCGTGCGGGTTTTCGGCTTTGCGGGCGCTGTTAGTCTCGTTTTCTCGATCGTTGTTCATCTCTAATACTAGCATTTGATGTGTTTTATTTGTGTATAAAATTATTTCCAATAGTGTTCGGAAGTTTAATTTTCATTTATCTCAAAACTCATTTTTATGACTTATCTCCCTTTACTCAAACAACACAGAATTTCGGAATATGTATGATAAGACTTTCTTGTGTTAAATTCTAACGTACCTTGTTTACATGTTTCGACCTATTATGGGTAATCTTCAGAACTGGTCGTTGCTCGTCTTGGCGCCTCTTGTTTTGTTTTCTGTGGGGGTGTGTTCGTGAAAAACAGGAAACAAAACAAGACGAGCAACGACCAGTTCTGAAGATGACACATAATAGGTCGAAACATGCAAACAAGGTACATTAGAATTTAACACAAGAAAGTCTTATCATACATATTCCGAAGTGATACAGTGTTAAAAGTTGTGTAATCAAGATGTATAACACAGAATTATTTTTTACTTTATAACTATTTTCTTCATTTTTACATTATGCGTTCTTTGTGTGTATGTTTCCAATGTTTCTGATTACAAAATAAATGTGTTTATAAGGCCTTATTTTTATAATCATTTTGCCATCCCCCTGAGCTCTTTGCACGATGCCCACTTTGGGAACCACTGCTCTAGATTATTTTGAAGACAACATTTTTATTTGTTTATCTATACTAATAATAAATCTGTAGCCGAAATTTTTCTGGTAATTTTCGATTTTCCAAAAATAATTGGTCCTAACATATACAATTAACCACCCTGAAACCGAAAATCGCTTTTTTGAAATTTTTGTTTGTCTGTCTGTCTGTCTGTATGTTTGTTACCTTTTCACGCGATAATGAATGAACAGATTTCGATCAAAATTGGAATATAAATTAAGTTCATTGTAACTTAGATTATAGGCTATATGGCATTCAAAATACATTATTTAAAAGGGGGGGGGTTATAAGGGGGCCTGAATTAAATAAATCGAAATATCTCGCTTATTATTGATTTTTATGAAAAATGTTGCATAACAACAATTTCTTTAAAAATCATTTCCGATAAGTTTTATTCTTTGAACAATTTTTATAGGACTGATATTTAATGAGATAAATGAGTTTTAAAATTAGAATAACTGCCATCTAAGGCCGTGTAATGAAATAAATGACTTCGTCTATAAGGGGCCTTGGTCAACAACAATCGAAAGCTATAAATCCTAGCCTACAGAAAATGTTTCTGTGTTTGTATGAAGCAATATCGGAAGCTAAATTAACCGATTTGTATAATTAATTATTATTTCACCATTGGAAAGTGTAGTTTCTCTAGATGGGCATAATGCTATAATATTATTACAGTAACTTCTCTGTGAATTGAGGACAGGTAAGATTAAAATAGCTTCTTATGCACAGAAAACTTGATAGGCTATTCTGTGTATTCGTTTCCTGTATTTCTTAAAATAATGTTTATCTCAGAGAATTAACGAACAACGAGAGTGTATTGATTTAGTATGCAGTAATAATATGTTAGCTTAGCATTTCATTATTTTATAATCCAAATTTTAACTATGCTCAATTGAATCGACTTTAAAATACATAAAATACATATGCATTAAATGCAATGCAAAAAGTTTGGATAATGAGCCAAGCAGATTATGTTGCCCTGTTGTAAAATAAAATTTGTTCCTCCTGAGATTCAAGAGCCCCCATAACAAATTAAAAACTTGCTTATCGGTGTACATCCGTTATCAACACATTTTTTATATAATGTAATGTAATATAATATAATATAATATAATATAATATAATATAATATAATATAATATAATATAATATAATATAATATAATATAATATAATATAATATAATATAACATAAGTTATTTGAAGGGTTCAGAACCATAGTGGGCCAAGCGCCATTTACTGAATACGTAGAAAACAAGAGTTAAAATTAAGTTATTACCATAATTCAATGGAAACATATTATAACAAGTAAAATAAAATATACGCATTAAATGTAAATGATGTCAATGTTCATTGAACTATGGAGGCATGTAATAACAATTAAGAAACATGTTAAAGGAATTGTCATTGCACCAAATGAGTGTCTCTGGACCAAAATGATCGCATTTTAATTATTTGGATGCAATTTAAATTAAGTAACATATTAAACGATTTATCCTTCTATCAAACACGAATGTTCCCTGGATCAAATGTCCTATTTTAATTATGTAATTACTTTATATTTATTTCTAACGGGTGCAGCGGAGCGCACGGGTACGGCTAGTAACAAAATATATTAATACATTCGTATTGACAGGAATAACAGAAAATTCTAAACGAATATTACAATCAAATTAAAAAATCCGCGATTCTAAAATATTTTCCGATCCCCAAGGAATAGTCGCACTAAATATGAAAGCTAAATGCTTGAAGCAACAATGGATTTCCCTCCGTTACTTTCTTTTTCTATCAGCATGTAAAACAAAGGCAGTATAGATCACAGAATGCCATTAGCCATATTCAGATTTTATGATCCCATTTAGCTGTTTTTGGATATAATAGGATTCCCATATTTGGCTTCAAGCAACATAAAACGGCCAAAACAACGTTGGGCTTTCATGGATGTGAAGCAAGGAAACATGGATGTTAAGACCTAGAAAGGTGCGTTCTAATGACGCTCATTGTTTCAAGCCCTTCCCACTACGTCACAGTTGCCTACTGGTCTACTTGTTACCATACTTGCCCTTTGGTTCCAAAATTCTCGGGTTGAAACCCAGCCGAGGCTATGAATTTCAAAGACCAAATTCAGATGAAGAGAATTCAACGCGCGTGAACTAGCAGGGTATCCCATAATTTTCCCAAAACATTTTTTCCAATAACTGTATTTCCCAATATGACCAGCCTCATGGTCTAGTGGTCAGAACTTCTGGCTATAGTTCATGAGGTCTCGGGTTCGATTCCCGGTTAGAGCACAGGAATTTTTTCTTAAAGGGCATTATTCCTGTCCATGGTCTGGAATTTAGGTTAAGTTTAGATTTAAGACCTCTCCTGGCACCACATAATCATAATCATCATATCATATCATCGGGGTAATGTAACTCCGCCTTCCAGGCGCCCCAACCTCAGAAGTGGGTTACAACTAAGCCACTGCCAGGAGAGAAGACCAGAAATGTCGAAAAGACAACTTGGTGGCATTGGTTAAAAAAATATTTCCCAATATACTTATTTCCAAAACTAATTTTCCAACACAAATTTCCCAAAGCATTTTCATCCACTAAATAAGTAAATAAATAAATAAATAAATAAATAAATAAATAAATAAAGAATTAAAGAAAGAAAGAAATAAAGAAAGGAAGAAATAAATAAATAAACAAAAAACAAGTAAATAAAGAAAGAAACAAATACAGAAAGGAATAAAGAAAGAAAGAAAGAAAGAAAGAAAAATAAATAAATAAATAAATAAATAAATAAATAAATAAATAAATAAAGTATTTTCTCCCACTATCTTTACTTCCCAATATATTTGGTTCCCAAAATTTCTCAATAACATTTTTGTAGTAGATTTCCCAATACAGTGTTTCAAGATTTACGAAATAAAATAGTGATTGTGTATGCTTATATTTACAATGAAAGATGTCATCTTTCAGACAATTTTATAGTACAAAATTGTGTCCTATAAAAATAGTGATTGTGGTATGCTTGTATTTGCATCTTTCTGAGAATTTTATAGTTCAAAATTGTGCCATAATGCTTGTAGGTAGTCATAAAGCTTTTTTTATTCTTTTTAGACGTTGTATTCATTAACAATATCTGAATCTCGAGCTTGAATGCGGAGCGACTTCTTTTTGTTTTCTTGTGTACCTTGCTTACAACAAATGGCTTTTAAGGAACCCGGAGGTTCATTGCCGCCCTCACATAAGTTCGCCATCGGTCCCTATCCTGTGCAAGATTAGTCCAGTCTCTATCATTATATCCCACCTCCCTCATTTCATTTTAATATTATCCTCCCATCTACGTCTCGGCCTCCCCAAAGGTCTTTTTCCCTCCAGCCTCCCAACTAACAGTCTATATGAATTCCTGGATTCGTCCATACGTACTACATGCCCTGCCCATCTCAAACGTCTGGATATAGTATTCCTAATTATGTTAGGTGAAGAATACAATGCGTGCAGTTCTGCGTTGTGTTACTTTCTCCATTCTACTGTAACTTCATCCCTCTTAGCCCCAAATATTTTCCTAAGCACCTTATTCCCAAACACCATTAACCTCTGTTCCTCTCTCAAAGTGAGAGTCCAAGTTTCACAGCCATACAGAACAACCGGTAATATAACTGTTTTATAAATTCCAACTTTCAGTTTTTCTAAAGCAGACTCGATGACAAAAGCTTCTCATCCGAATAATAACAGGCATTTCCAATATTCATTCTGTGTTTAATTTCTGTAGTGCTCAGGAAAAGTGACACAAGTCAAAAATGTTAATTTTATAGGAGGAGGAAAAAAACTGTCTTCACACTGGTTTATGTCGATTTGATTTTCTTCTGTATGAATTATTGTAATGGGAGAAATACTTATGTTTCTTTTCCCAAGAGAGCAGATGTTCCGTAAGCTGTCAATAAGCTATTAAAAATGTTTATGGAAACTGACTTATGCCACTTTTCCCGAGCACTGCAAATTTCCTCCCGAGTGTCATTTATATTTATTACTTTTGCTCCAAGATATTTGAATTTTTCCACCTCTTCAAAGGATAAATTTTCAATTTTTATATTTTCATTTCGTACTACAATGTTCTGATAACGAGACATAATCATCAGTGGCGGCTCCTGCGTATTTCTTAAGAGGAGGAATGAAGGTAACAGGACGAAATGACACCTTCTTGAATGAAGCATGCTACAAATTAGCCAACATGCACACATGTAAGACCAGGTAGTGTTGGGGTTGGCCTTCCCTTCTGTATAGCAATAATCTGTTCTTGTAAACTGAGTTTCCTAAATTTTCCATAAAATATGTTTTCACTTCCATTCATTGTTGAATAACTGCACAAATTAACAATTACAAGGAAATTCACCTCGCAGCATTTTTCGAGCACACTACAGCATCACACGTGTTGGAAGAGATTATAGCTACTAACACGTAATCGAACAGTTTTATGGAAATGGGAATGGGAAATAATCTGAGGAAAGCGAGAACACTGCACCCACCCACGTGGTCTGTGTTGCCACATGTACATTGTACCAGTTCAATATCACATGCGTTTGAAGAATATGAGTTCTTGTAAAGTCATACTACCATTATTGTTCAAAGTTGCCGGTGCCCAATTTTTCATGTTAAAAATAATGTAGTTTGGAGTACCTACTTACTTTCAATTTCAAATATATTTGTACAAAACTGACAACTTGGCTGTTGCCCTGTCTAGTACACAATGAACGGAAGTGAATTTCAGGGGCCAAAAAGATCTGCGATACTAACGTAGAACTACTTCCTCTTTGTTTATATAAACACGACTTTAACTTTCAAATATCCTTGAAAGTTTCAAACCATGAATAGTAGCCTATATAAAGTGCAATGAATAAAATTTTTTATTTATAATTTTAAAAAAAAGTTTATATGGTGTCTTTTTATAGCGTTGCGTTAAAACTGTTTCAATTGTGCCTCCTCCTAGTTGTGTTATAGTCTGGTTGAATTCAAGATCGTTAGATGGCAGCGGTAGCGAGCTTGCTGCACGACCAGGCGGTTTCTATTTCCCGCCCATGCGCTGATTCAGAGGAGGATCTCCTCCCTATCCGTTCATTTACTTGCTTTAAAACTCTGCTTCTTTCTCTGGCCGCTAGCGCGCTGTTGTCTATGTGTGCTAACTGCAGTAAAGGAGGAATGGATTGGCTTTCTTCTACACAAACAATCTCGCATCTTTCTCACATTTTTCCAGCAGCACATGAGTGCACGTCGTTTAAAACTCGATCAACCGAGGTTTTCTTATAGCTATGAACTTAAAAATTATCGAATCTTCCTCCAATTCAAGGCATATATTGCATTTGCTATTTACTTTCAAAAGAAGAAAAATGTGAGGAGGACGTTCCTCCCTTCCCTCCCCCGAGGAACCGCCACTGCAATACACACACAAGGATTTTTGTGTCTGGATTCAAGAAAATAGAAATACTGTACATTAAGAATTAATTTTATTGCACGTCTTGATGAAAATTAATGTTACCAACTAAGCTGCCTTAGCTATTTCGTTTTACTGCTACGTATTTCGTGTAGATGGCAGCAGTTGACTGTCTCTCGAAAGTGTAAGAAGAATCGGATTGCTTGTTACTGTATCCGTTAGCTTAACGAAGGCACGGGTAGCAGGTCGAATGATCGCGTTCAATGTCATACTTACTTTTAGGTTACATATATTTAATTAAGCACTCACAGTATTAAATGTTGTTGTTGTTTTCTAATGCCAGGCGTTTGACAACAAAGTCATTTGACCTCTTGCACTCCAATATTTTTCAAAGATATTATCATGGTCAGCCACTGAAGCACAGATTTTGAGTTGTTCCGAATCCATTTCTTGGTTTGAGTTGCACAATGGGCAGTTAGGAGACTGATATATACCAATTCTATGCAGGTGTTTGGCCACAGTCACGTCTGTTGCCAATCTAAATGCAGCTACAGACGATTTTCGTGGTAAATCGGGAATTAACTGTGGATTTTGATGCAGAGAGTTCCATTTTTTCCCTTGAGATTGTGTTATCAAATTTTGTTTGTTGAAGTCTAAGTATGTAGATTTAATAAATCTTTTTACAGAGTAATACGTAGATTTAGTAATAGGTCTGTATGTACCAGTGCTTCCCTTCTTTGCTAAAGCATCCGTATTCTCGTTTTCCAAGATTCCACAATGGGATGGTATCCATTGGAATACAATTCTTTTATTGAGTGATATTAATTGAGAGAGCATTTTAGTTATTTCTGCTGTTTGAGATGAAGGTGTGCGTTTAGAGACTATTGATAGGATAGCTGCTTTGGAGTCTGACAATATAACTGCATTCTTAAATTTATTGATGTGGCATAGAAGATTCCTGAGACTTTCACATATTGCAATGATTTCTTCCATCAAAACTTGTTGTTCCATAACCAAGAGACCTATAAAGTGAGAAGAGACAGCACGTAACACCTGCACCAGCACCTTGGTCTCTGGAGATCAAGGATCCGTCGGTGTATAAATGAAGCTAGTTTTGTTGAGGGTACCTAATATTAATTGTCTCTAAAGACAAATGTTTCATTATTTCAGTGTTTACTTCTGATTTCAGTATTTGTTCTGTTAAATTTAGATTATGCTCTATATTTAATAGAGTTAAAGGGTTTGGTTTAATTTGTAAGTTTTCTTTAAATTTGGTGTTAAATTTTATATAACCCTTAAATTGGCAAAACTTCATTTCTCACACTAGTTTATTAAACCGTGTCGGACTGTAAAGAAAACAACTATCGCAATGTCCATATTTTATATGTTGTACAATATTATAATATTGTGAAATTTCCTACAAATGTTATATTGTCATAAACACGTAAAATATTGGACATCGTTCTATCAGTAGGCCTACTAATGTCCAGAGCGTGTAGGCCTATATTGTTCCGTTGTTTAGAGCCTAAATTTTATACAAACGCAGTTGAGAAGAAAATGAATGAGGAGATATAGAGATATAGAAAAACAAAAGGCAGAAAACAAACAAAGAGAATAGAAAGATCAGGAGAAAGAAAGAGAAGATGAAGGAGAGAATATAAGGAGAAAACAAAGGCTAGATGAGGAAGAGAAGGAGAATATAGGGGGGGGGGAAGGAATTGAGTAGATGAGGAATAAGGAGGAAGAAAAGGGAAAGACAAGTAGAATATGCTAAGGAGAAGATGAGAAGAAAACGAAGCTAAGAGGAAAAGAGTGGAGAATATGGAGAGAAAGAGAAGGGAAAGGCAAGTAGAAGCAAAGGAGAAGATGAGAAGAAAACGAAGCTAAGAGGAAAAGAGTGGAGAATATGGAGAGAAAAAGAACGGAAAGGCAAGTAGAAGCAAAGGAGAAGATGAGAAGAAAACGAAGCTAAGGGGAAAAGAGTGGAGAATATGGAGAGAAAGAGAAGGGAAAGGCAAGTAGAAGCAAAGGAGAAGATGAGAAGAAAACGAAACGAAGGGGAAAAGAGAGGAGAATATGGTGAGAAAGAAAAGGGAAAGGCAAGTAGCAGCAAAGGAGAAGATAAAAAAACAAGATAAGGAGAAAAGAAAGGGGCCGATAAAGAGAAAGAGAAGGAAAAAACAAGTAGAAACTGCGAAGAAATTGAGGAGAAAGAGAGCAAGGTAGGGTGAAAGAAAAGAGTTGAGGAAAAAACAAAGATGATGAGGAGAAATAGAAGAAAAAGACAAGTAAAAAAGCAAGGAAAGAAGGTGAGGAGAAAGAGAATAAGGTAAGCAGAAACAAATTACAAAAGTGAGTAGAAATAGAAGACGATAAGTAAAAGAACAAAAACGAAAATAAGGAAAAAGAGAAGAGAAGGGGGAGAAAGAGAGGATAAAGAGAAAAACAAAGGTGTATGTGAGGGTAACCAGAAGGAGAAGATAAGCAGAAATAGAAAAGGGCAAGAGGTGAGAAGAAAGAAAAGACGACAAGAAGAAAACCAAAAAGATGAGTAGAAAGAGAAGATGAGGAGAAAATCAAAGCAAAAGAGAAAAGGAAATAGCTGAGAAGGAAGAAAAGAAGATAACCAGGAATGGAAGGAAAGAAAATTAAGAAAAAACAGCAGCAGAAACTGAAAAGGAATTAGAGAAGGATGTGTATATTTTCTGTCAAGAGATGGCGCCGGTATTGACAACCGCTGCCTAGCAACAAGTAAGCGCAAGTAATTTGCGTATATACCACAGCAGCGCTGCAGTCCAAGACAAAAGACTGTTAGCTTTATTCATCCAATCGACGAGCTGTAAGTTCTGCAAAGGAATTTTGTGCGAGATCGTGCGTATTTGCTCGGTTTCCGCACAAAACCAATCCGCGGTAAGTCTAAAATTCCACATTCAGTATTCCCAAACTAACACACATAACAATTTCCCTCTTCTTACCGCTTAAGTGACATATTGATTTTACCGTTTTAGGCTTTTAACATATTATTTTTAGAGACGTTAAATATAGTAATAATTATAAATTGGAAACTTACCACTGCAATTTCACCTAAATTGCACTGTTAATTATTGTTTTTAAATATTTGCAAAAATTAAGTAAACTCTACAACTCCACTAAAGTTACTGCATTCGTGATGCAAGCAACATTAAGGAAACCGTGAAAAAATCAACAAGATTCCAGACTCATCATAAACTGGGGGAAAAAAAGACAGACGTATATCACGGCCTGCTGGAGTATTGTAAACACAGAAAACATTTTAAGGCAACAATGTTGAAGATAGATATTTTTGTTTTGCAAATTTGCCGTCATTGAACAGAAACCAAGATGGAGATTTCATTGCAACTAATTAGAAATTCCTCTTTCAGGTATGTAATAAACGATCTTCGCACAACATAATGTACGATACACGAGCGGTATGTTTTCTTTCAATTCTTGGAAATTAAAAAAGCTCAACTACATTTCGCTTTTTCAAACTTTTCCTCGAACATGAAAACTTCAACATACCGCTCTTGTAACGCATATTACTATTACAATGTTACATTTTTGTTCGGATCAAGTTTATCATCATTTATATAACAAAACTAAAATTATTTCAGTCATCGACTTACAAGAGAAAGAGAAAAACAAAGGAGAAGATAAGCAGAAATAGAAAAGGCAAGAGGTGAGAAGAAAGGAAAGACGACAAGATGAAAACCAAGAAGATGAGTAGAAAGAGAAGATAAGAGGAAAATTAAAGCAAAAGAGAAAACGAAAAACCTGTGAAGGATGAAAAGAAGATAAACAGACATAGAAGGAAAGATAATTAAAAAAACAGCAGCAGAACTGAAAAGGAATGAGATGAGGAGAGAAGGATGTGTATATTTTCTGTCAAGAGATGGCGCCGGTGTTGACAATCGCTGCCTAGCAACAAGCAAGCGCAAGTAATTTGCGTATAGACCACAGCAGCGCTGTAGTCCAAGACAAAAGACTGTTAGCTTTATTCATCCAATCGACGAGCTAGAAGTTCTGCAAAGGAATTTTACAATGTTACATTTTTGTTCGGATCAAATTTATGCTCATATAAAGAACAAAACTAAAATTATTCCAGTCATGTAAGTATATCGCTTAGATTGACTGAGCATACTGGGAATTAAATCAATGGCTTTTCCAATACTCTGTATGAAATGTTTCATATATCATCATTTTTTTTATCATGAAAGGGAAGTAATTGTATTAAACTTTTTTGTTTGAAACAGCTCAAACAATAAACCCCTGGAATGAATGATATTACTTACGGTTCACCTGAATACACTAAAATAAGACTTAAAATACACTAAAAGATAAAAAAAGGTAAAAAGGTAAAGGTATCCCCGTAACATGCCATGAAGGCACTTGGGGGGCATGGAGGTAGAGCCCCATGCTTTCCATGACCTCGGCACTAGAATGAGGTGGTGTGGTCGGCACCACGCTCTGACCGCCTTTTACCCCCGGGAAAGACCCGGTACTCAATTTTATAGGAGGCTGAGTGAACCTCGGGGCCGTTCTGAAAGTTTGGCAACGAGAAAAAAATCCTGTCACCACCTGGGCTCGAACCCCGGACCTTCCAGTCCGTAGTCAGCTGCTCTACCAACCGCCACACTAAAAGATATACTAATATAAAACTAAAGGACATATAAATTCTTCTAAACCAATGGTGGATATTCCTGCGGCATTGCCGTAGTGACGTCAGACCTCAGCGAAGCATCAAACTTATCCCCTACCTTCCCCTTCTCCCACTCCATGAAAATACTGCGCGTGTACGTGGCGGATTATACTGGACTGCTGTACTTCGGAGCTTCATTAGTGATACAATGTCTTTCGCAGAATCATATGAATCAAGAGGATATCACACTTACAAGAAAGGCGGTTCTTTCATTTCTCATGTTTAGGATCAGTTACAAATATTCAGGACGCGAACTTAAATATGTACATTCTTAAAATAGACCACCTGTTATACGAGTTCAAAGAACACAGATTCAGTGATTTTCAAAGGATGGAGAAAGATTTCAATATTTTTGCCACTCCTTTTCATGTTTAAATTGAAAATGTTATCCCAGAATTGCAGTTCGAGGTACTGGATTTGCAGAATGATGGCTTCTTGAAAGCAGAATCTGAAGGTCTACTGGGGGCTAAAATTTTTTAAAAGATGTCCAGTACTACATATCCACTGCTTAGACAGTTTGCTTAAAAAATAATGAGTACCGTCATTTCCCATAACTATGGTCCTGGAATATAACTATTTTCCACGATACAACTATTCAAATTTTGTACTCCATAACGTAGTACCTCGTTTATCTATATTCTTGTTGTACTGTAGTTTGAATTCAAGTCACAGCAGCTATCTACGAACGGTCTATGTTACTTCTACAGTGATCTTTGGTTGTATCGTGGACCATAGTTGTGTTCCAGGACTACAGTTATGGGAAATGACGGTATGAATTCATCAACCTACCAATGCGAACAGCTGTTTCCTAAAATGAAGTTTATAAAGTCCAGCCACTGATCCGTTTAAGCGATGCTCATCTCCTTGCGCAACTGAAAATAGCATGCACAGATATAAATCCCAATTTCGAAGAAATTGCTTTGAAAAATGATTAATTAAATATCACGTGAATGGACTATTCTAATTACATATGGTAGGTAGGAGTGTAGTGGCGCAACTGTCTGTAAATCCGTCACTGCACTGTAGAGTGCAACCCCTCCCACAGTATGTAGTTGCCATTTAAATCCTGTCTTGTGGGTTGCGTTCATTTTCCCCACCACTGTGCTAAACAAATAAAAGTTCCATTAAATGGCAAAAATAATTATTAGGCCTAATTACAAATTACAGTATTTCATAATTATATGAAGGAGCTGACTGTAGTTTTATGAAAAATTGATTTACTGGCTCCTACTATAACATTTTCAGATTGTATTTACTCCCTTAAAATAGTGCTATTCTAACCTGACTTACAACTGTGTCAGAGAAGTTGCCTATACAACACGGCGCGATAATCGTTTTGACAGTATCTCAAATCGCGTGAATTAAGGACGTACTGTTCAGTATTAACAAAGCGGTGATATACTGTAGTTATCAGGCTTTCCATTGGTTGCGATATTGGCAGATAAAAGCACTGCTGAGGGTGATAATTGTCTTTATCGTAGCTTCCTTTGTGGAAGACGTAAAACTTGTCCTTGATGCAGAGATTTACAACCATAATTTTCCGGCTATTTCTTACCTATATCAGTGGCTTAATTGTGAGTTTGTAGCACTTTTATAGTGGAATTTAGATGACAGCAGTACTTACTGGCTTTTAAGGAACCCGGAGGTTCATTGCCGCCCTCACATAAGCACCCCATTGGTCCCTATCCTGAGCAAGATTAATCCAGTCTCTATCATCATATCCCACCTCCCTCAAATCCATTTTAATATTATCTTCTTATCTACGTCTCGGCCTCCCTAAAGGTCTTTTTCCCTCCGGCCTCCCAACTAACACTCTATATGCATTTCTTGATTCGCCCATACGTGCTACATGCCCTGCCCATCTCAAAGGTCTGGATTTAATGTTCCTAATTATGTCAGGTGAAGAATACAATGCGTGCAGTTCTGCGTTGTGTAACTTTCTCCATTCTCCTGTAACTTCATCCCTCTTAGCCCCAAATATTTTCCTAAGCACCTTATTCTCAAACACTCTTAACCTATGTTCCTCTCTCAAAGTGAGAGTCCAAGTTTCACAACCATAAAGAACAATCGGTAATATAACTGTTTTATAAATTCTAACTTTCAGACTTTTTGACAACAGACTGGATGATAAAAGCTTGTCAACCGAATAATAACAGGCATTTCCCATATTTATTCTGTGTTTAATTTCCTCCCTAATATCATTTATATTTGTTACTGTTGTTCCAAGATATTTGAACTTCTCCACCTCTCCAAAAGATAAATTTCCAATTTTTATATTTCCATTTCATACAATATTCTCGTCACGTGGCATAATCATATACTTTGTCTTTTCGGGATTTACTTCCAAATCTATCTCTTTACTTGCTTCCAGTAAAATTCCTATGTATTCCCTAATCGTTTGTGGATTTTCTCCTAACATATTCACGTAGATGACAGCAGTTAGGTCCGAAATTCGTGGATTTAATTCCAACGAAGGATGATGAATTTTAGAGAATGATTAAATCTTTAGCATATCTCCGTCGGAAAAGAAAGTAATACTGGGTGACATGTGTTGTAGATATAGAATTCTAAGCGAAATTTTCATAATTTCTCACCTACGTTGAATTTACACTCTTAATATGCAGTTGTCAGGGTTATACAAGTCTAGTTTTTCAGGTAAAGCTCCCTGTGAAACAGACTTGAATAATTTCAAGGGAATAATTGTTCCGGGGCCGGGTATCGATCCCAGGACCTCTGGTTGAACGTACCAGCGCTCTACCAACTGAGCTACTCAGGAACTCTTCCCGACACCATCTAAATTTTTCCCCTTATATCCACACAACTCGATTGGGCTGACAAGATGCCAGAGACCCACATCGAGTGCACAACAGACACACAAGTGACTAACTTAGGGAACATAAGCGCCCTAACCTCGTCAGTTGCATTCCCCTGTCTATTTTGTTTACGAAATATTTATTTAAGATGCTCTTCAGTAATAATATTGCAACGCAACTCTTTACACTTTAGAAATATGACTTCATCATCAATTTAAAAATAAATTCGCTTAAGGTTGCGAACATAGGGAGATTTACCTTACTTTTTTCTAATTTCTCCGCCAATCAATTGTATTTAATTTTTAAGTTTATCATTGTTTTGTATTCTCTCCGCCAATCAAACTGTACTTTATTTTTAAGTTTATCATGTTTTGTATTCTCTCAGCCAATCAAATTGTACTTCATTTTCATGTTTATCATTGTTTTGTATTCTCTGCGACAATAAAATTGTACTTTATTTTTAAGTTTATCATTGTTATGTATTCTCTTCTCCAATCAAATTGTACTTTATTTTTAGGTGTATCATTTTTTTGTATTCTCTCCGCCAATCAAACTGTACTTTATTTTTAAGTTTATCATATTTTGTATTCTCTCAGCCAATCAAATTGTACTTCATTTTTAAGTTTATCATTGTTTTGTATTCTCTGCAACAATCAAATTGTACTTTATTTTAAGTTTATCATTGATTTGTATTCTCTCCGCCAATCAAACTGTACTTTATTTTTAAGTTTATCATATTTTGTATTCTCTCAGCCAATCAAATTGTACTTCATTTTTAAGTTTATCATTGTTTTGTATTCTCTGCAACAATCAAATTGTACTTTATTTTAAGTTTATCATTGTTTTATATTCTCTCCGCCAATTAAATTGTACTTTATTTTAAGTTTATCATTGTTTTGTATTCTCTGCAACAATCAAACTGTACTTTATTTTAAAGTTTATCATTGTTTTGTATTCTCTGAGCCAATCAAACTGTACTTTATTTTAAAGTTTATCATTGTTTTGTATTCTCTGAGCCAATCAAACTGTACTTTATTTTAAAGTTTATCATTGTTTTGTATTCTCTCCGCCAATCAAACTGTACATTATTTTAAAGTTTATCATTGTTTTGTATTCTCTGAGCCAATCAAATTGTACTTTATTTTAAGTTTATCATTGTTTTGTATTCTCTCAGCAAATCAAATTGTACTTCATTTTTAAGTTTATCATTGTTTTGTATTCTCTGCAACAATCAAATTGTACTTTATTTTAAGTTTATCATTGTTTTGTATTCTCTGCAACAATCAAATTGTACATTATTTTAAGTTTATCATTGTTTTGTATTCTCTCCGCCAATCAAATTGTACTTTATTTTTAAGTTTATCATATTTTGTATTCTCTCAGCCAATCAAATTGTACTTCATTTTTAAGTTTATCACTGTTTTGTATTCTCTGCAACAATCAAATTGTACTTTATTTTAAGTTTATCACTATTTTGTATTCTCTCCGCCAATCAAACTGTACTTTATTTTTAAGTTTATCATATTTTGTATTCTCCCAGCCAATCAAATTGTACTTCATTTTTAAGTTTATCATTGTTTTGTATTCTCTGCAACAATCAAATTGTACTTTATTTTAAGTTTATCATTGTTTTGTATTCTCTCCGCCAATCAAACTGTACTTCATTTTTAAGTTTATCAATGTTTTGTATTCTCTGCGACAATCAAATTGTACTTTATTTTAAGTTTATCATTGTTTTGTATTCTCTGCAACAATCAAATTGTACTTTATTTTAAGTTTATCATTGTTTTGTATTCTCTCCGCCAATCAAATTGTACTTTATTTTAAGTTTATCATTGTTTTGTATTCTCTCAGCCAATCAAATTGTACTTCATTTTTAAGTTTATCATTGTTTTGTATTCTCTGCAACAATCAAATTGTACTTTATTTTAAGTTTATCATTGTTTTGTATTCTCTCCGCCAATCAAATTGTACTTTATTTTAAGTTTATCATTGTTTTGTATTCTCTCCGCCAATCAAATTGTACTTTATTTTAAGTTTATCATTGTTTTGTATTCTCTCCGCCAATCAAACTGTACTTTATTTTTAAGTTTATCATGTTTTGTATTCTCTCAGCCAATCAAATTGTACTTCATTTTCATGTTTATCATTGTTTTGTATTCTCTGCGACAATCAAATTGTACTTTATTTTTAAGTGTATCATTGTTTTGTATTCTCTCCGCCAATCAAACTGTACTTTATTTTTAAGTTTATCATGTTTTGTATTCTCTCAGCCAATAAAATTGTACTTCATTTTTAAGTTTATCATTGTTTTGTATTCTCTGCAACAATCAAATTGTACATTATTTTAAGTTTATCATTGTTTTGTATTCTCTCCGCCAATCAAATTGTACTTTATTTTTAAGTTTATCATTGTTTTGTATTCTCTCCGCCAATCAAATTGTACTTTATTTTTAAGTTTATCATTGTTTTGTATTCTCTCCGCCAATCAAATTGTACTTTATTTTTAAGTTTATCATTGTTTTGTATTCTCTCCGCCAATCAAATTGTACTTTATTTTAAGTTTATCATTGTTTTGTTTTGTCTCCGCCAATCAAATTGTACTTTATTTTTAAGTTAACTTTTGCTTTGTATTCTGAATCCTAGTAGTCAGACGTACATATCGGTCAGATGTCCTAATTGTAGAAATTATAGATTAAAAAATACAGCATTCGGTGTTCAAACCACTAATACTATCTTGGATGTAATACATTATACGGTTATATCGCTATATAGTACATACAGTCACGAAGCTTGAGGTAATTTTTTGTATTTCTCGCGATACAATACTCCAAGCGGTTAGCAACTGAGAGTACTAGGAACAATACACTGTGCGATAGTAGCGATCCTAGTGGCTAGCAACTAAAATTCAACTGTCATTGGCTGAATATTCCCTACGTATTGAGCTTCGTGACTGTATATACATATTTGACTGTGGTTATATTCAAATTTCATTTGTTTTTCCAATTGTGATTATGTTGCGGGTTGCTAAGCAGCACGATGAGCGTAGTGCATTGCACAAATGGTAACATATTTTTTTTCGGAACAGACGTATACTTAAATGTTCCACATAAAATAGTAATATGCGTTACAAGAGCGATATGTTGAAGTTTTCATGTTCGAGGAAAAGTTTGAAAAAGCGAAACGTAGTTGAGCTTTTTTAATTTCCGAGAATTGAAAGAAAACATACCGCTCGTGTATCGCACATTATTTTGTGCGAAGATCGTTTATTACATACCTGAAAGAGGAATTTCTAATTAGTTGCAATGAAATCTCCATCTTGGTTTCTATTCAATGACAGCAAATTTGCAAAACAAAAATATCTATCTTCAACATTGTTGCTTTAAAATGTTTTCTGTGTTTACTATACTCCAGCAGGCCGTGATATACGTCTGTCTTTTTTTTCCCCAGTCTATAATTGCGAACTTAAAACAAACGGTAAGGTTATGTAATGATTTAAAGTTCACTTAATTTTTGCAAATATTTAAAAACAATAATTAACAGTGCAATTTAGGTGAAATTGCAGTGGTAAGTTTCGAGTTTATAATAATTACTACTGGGTGTTCATTTCAAAGTGTGTCATGACGTCACTGTTGTTGGGTCACCGATTTGAAGCGAGTTTCAGTTTATATGTTAGAGAAGTTGCCTATTATTTAAGGCGTTCTTAAATCTGAACTTGAGAATGTGTACGGTATAACTTGAACGTCGTAGCAACAGATGGCGGTCTGTACGGTCTGTGTGCTACCATAACCTCTTTCGAACTGTGTTTTGCGCCGGCAAGTCGTACGCAGGGTATTTGTTATCATCGGTTGCGTATGGTAACATTCCACAACACAAATCAAATGCTCCGTGTCCATGTTGACCGTCGAAGTTAATGTCAACAAATACGTAAGTAATCGTCTTAACCCTCTCCCCATATCTCGACAGTATGTATTTCCAAACAGTTCACATTCCTGCCACTACCGGCGTTACCGTACGTATCGGCACGTACTCTTCAGAATGAACGCCGTACTTGCTAGCCAACTTCTCTGCCTCTTAGATTATACACCTGAGCTGCGGAAGTGTAGGAAGATTGAATTCTCTAGGCTCATCAGCTAGCCACATGACGGCATGCAGCGAGCCAAGACACATTTTGAACTGAACACCCAGTATATTGAACGTCTCTAAAAATAATATGTTAAAAGCCTAATGCAGTAAAATCAGTATGTCATTTAAGCGGTAAGAAGAGGGAAATTGTGTGTGTTAGGTTGGGAATACTGAATGTGGAATTTTAGACTTTCCGCGGATTGGTTTTGTGCGGAAACCAAGCAAATACCCACGATCTCGCACAAAATAGTAAATTGTTTAATATTGCATACTTGAATATTAGTCATTTAATTTCGAAATAAAAAGTGTAGATCGACAAGTTGCGTCGGAGAAATAGTGGAAAATGTGAGAATACAACAAACAAACTAGTTGGTGACGTAAGCGGTGATGTTAATGTAATTAAAAGCATGTAATATACACTTGACACATAAAGGCTTTCAGTTGTAACTCTTGCTTATTAAATGAAGCAATTTGTTTGTCTTGTAATAGATGTTAATTTCGTAACATACTCTTTTTAAAGGCCGTGAAATGTGTGGCACTATTCTTTCACGTTTATGAGTTCAAACAATTTACGTTTCCAAGCATTAACTTGAAGGATAAGACTATCTCAAATAGACAGATTCATTCTCTGACCTCTCTCACACACAATATTTCGCAGTAAAGTGCTATCACCACTACTTTTCACTATTTACGTAAATGACATCCCTTCGACTCTATAGCACGTAAGCACCACTTTTACGCAGACGATTTACAAATCTACTGTATATCTATACAACCCCTGACTCACTCAATGACGCAATACGCAATCTTAACAAGTAGTTTAGCAGTAGGTTTATTTTGCCTGGCAGAGTTAAGGCCATGAGGCTTTCTCTTCCACTCAACCAGGTTTCAATAATATACATGAAATACAAAATTAGATTACAAATCAACACAAAAGAAAATACCTTAGAAATTACATAAAATATAGTAGAAAATTACAATAGTCAAGATCAGTTACATAATACGAGTATATAAAATAAAGTAGAAAATTACACATAATCAAAATCAGTTACATAACATAAGGGGAATATACACACTCACACACGCACACAAACACACACTTTATAAGACCTAAAATGCTCGAGATAAATTCGACGATCAATTCACTTGAGATATATTATACAGTTAATATACTAATAGGAGAATGCATGTGGTTACAAGACATAAAATGTTGATTAGTAAAGTCGTACTAAATGGCATACAAATACGAATAGATAATAAAAAAAAAGAAAAGAAAAAAAGATGAAGAGAGAGGAGAAAAAAATAACAACTTGGTCATTTAAGACTATTTAGAAACTTCCGCAAGAATCTAGTTCTGTTCAATAAAAACATTTCTAAGTAGAATATACTTAAAAGATTTTAGACTCCGACTGCTTCTGACTTCCTGTGACAAGGAATTCCAGGAACGGGCTGTGTGTATTGTGAAGGAAGCGGAGTAGAGAGATGTTTGATGACATAGAATTGATAGAACAAGGTTATGTTGTGAACGTGTATCACGGTTGTGGTGGGATGCTAAATGTGTGAAGCGAGGAACTAGGTAAATAGGTGTGGAATTATTTAAAATCTGATACAGCAAACAGAGTGAATGAACTGAACGTCTCTCCCGTAAACGAAGCCAAGATAATTGTAAGAAATACTCGGAGACATGATCATAGCGACGGCTGTTAAAAATGAAACGAACACAAGCATTATGAACACGCTGAAGCCTCAATGACAATTCGACACTAAGGTCACTATACAAAATGTCGCAATAGTCAAAGTAAGGCATCACCAGGGTCTGTATCAAGATCTGTTTCAGTGTAGAAGGAAAGAAATTGTTCAGTCTTTTCAGAGAATGCAAGATTGAGAAAGTTTTCTTACAGACATATTTTACCTGTGCATTCCAGCTGAGATTCGAGTCGAATGGGAAACCTAAGTTTTTAACCGTAGTACTGAATAGTATTATAGTATTATTTGAAGTCACTGGCAAAAGTGTATTAATGCTGATGGAAGATAGTAATCTTTGATGTCCTAGTAGAATTACTTGCGTTTTCCCAGGATTAAGGTTTAGCCCGGACCTTGAATCGATATCTGCATGGACCAGAAAGTTTGGTTTGACTCTCAATGCAAGAAAATCACAACCAATCCTAGTGGGACATCAACGTCTATTATGCAACATTACTCCTGCTCTTCCAGTCAAATTAAACGACACAATAATCCCTTTGGTTCCTGTGTTAAAAACCTTGGAATTTACTCCGATACACATTTAAACTGGAATAACCAAGTAACCCATATTAACAAAAAAGTGCTTTCCATATTTCATTCCTTAAACAGCATTCAAAAATTTCTCCCGTTATCACTCAAAAATATACTAGTGGAAACACTAGTAATGCCCCACTTCGATTATTGTGATTTTCTACTGACTGACCTCAATGTCAACCAGTCGCAAAGATTACAACGTGTTCATAATTATTGTGTTCGCTTCGATGTCCACATTACCCCATCTTTCCAAATTCTTAACTGGCTACGACTTAACGAACGTAGAAATTTTCATTCCTTTGTTCTCCTTTTCCAAGTCCTTCACCTTCTACACCTACCTACCTTGTCTCCCGTTTCAGTTACCTGTCATCGTATCACAATCTCTTCACACGCACGCAAAATAGCCGCATACTAGCCATACCAACACATAAGACATCATCGTATTCATCATGATTTTAGACTGGAACAGCTTACCTGCGGCAATCTTTCAGGGTGGTCCTCTTAAAATCAATACATTTAAGGAAAGGTTGAGAAGATTAGACTGAAAATGTAATTGGAGGTGCAGTGTAATTATTTAAGTTGTGTCATGTAACTAATTGAGTTGATATGTAATTAATATAAGTTGATATGTAGTTAATTAAGATGATATGTAATTTAGTTGATGTGTAAATAAATTAAGGTGATATGTAATTAATTAAGATGATATGTAATTAAGTTGCTATGTAATTAATTAAGGTGATATGTAATTATTTAAATTGGCAATAGCTGGGTAAAATAGAAGTACTTATAAGTTAGATTTACTTTTGCTTATCGTAGGCGTTATTATAGAATAGTTTTTATTTATAGTCTTAGGTTTATTGCATCTACTATTTATAGATTTACGTTATATTTTATTTTATTTCATTTACGTTTATTTTATTTTGTTTCATGTAATTGTAATTATTGTATATTATATATCACTGCCACCGGGTGTATACCCAATTATAGTGTTAATAAATACATACATACATCATACACAATCTCTCTATCGCGCCTGTGGAATACCCTACCCAGTGACATCTCAGAATGTTGGAATTTAGCAGTGTTCAAAAACAAACTTATTAAGCAGTTTCTTACTGCGTAGAGTAGGTTTAATTTTTACTTAAGTAAAAAAATCTTTCTTTGAATAATTTCAAGGAAAAATTGTTCCGGGGTTCAAAGTACTAAAAGATTAACTGATTAATTTAAAGGCTAGACAGTTTATTGTAGAAGTTAAGAACAAAGAAAGATTTCCAAATCTGGCTTTCAGGTAGAAGCTCCCTGTAAAGCAGGTTTGAATAATTTCAAGGAAAAATTAACATATTCAGTTGATTACAGGCCTTTTTTTTACTGAATATACAGGAATTTGTCTTAGGACATTTCGCATAAAAACTGATATAAACAATTTTTATCTTGAAAAGAAATAAAAAACGAACAAAATTGTATTAAACTTTCTTTAAGTATCTGAAAGAATAAAAACCTGAAATCAATGATATTATTTACGGCACACACACACACATACACACACACACACACACACACAAACACACACAAAAACACACACACACAAACACACACACAAAAACACACACACACAAACACACACACAAACACACACACACACACAAAAACACACACACAAAAAACACACACACAAAAAACCACACATACACAAAAACAGACACACACAAAAACAGACACACACAAAAAAACACACACACACAAAAAACACACACACAAAAAACACACACACACACAAAAAAACACACACACACACACAAAAAAACACACCCACACACAAAAAAACACACACACACAAAAACACACACACACACACAAAAACACACACACGCACATACAAAAACACACACACGCACACACAAAAACACACACGCACACACAAAAACACACACACACACAAAAGCACACACACACACAAAAAACACACATACACACAAAAACACACACACACACACGTACACTAGTTGCTGGGTTCGAAACTATTTTGTTTTAAGGGTAAAGGTACCCCGTAATATGCCATGAAGGCATTTGGGGGGTATGGAGGTAGAGCCCCATGCTTTCCATGACCTCGGCACTAGAATGAGGTGGTGTGGTCGGCACCACGCTCTGACCGCCTTTTACCCCCGGGAAAGACCCGGTACTCAATTTTATAGGAGGCTGAGTGAACCTCGGGGCCGTTCTCAAAGTTTGGCAACGAGAAAAAATCCTGTCAACATTTGGGATCGAACCCCGGACCTTCCAGTCCGTAGCCAGCTGCTCTACCAACTGAGCTACCCGGCCGCCATTTTGTTTTAAAACATCATAATTGCAATCATGTCCCTAGGACTCGCGTTACGGAATGCGCGCTGGTTCGAATCCTCATGGGGGAAGAAATTTTATCATGAAATTTCGGCCAGTGTATGGGACCGGTGCCCACCCAGCATCGTGATGCACTTGGGGAGCTATGATATGTAGCGAAATCCGTTTGCGAATACCAGCTATAACGGCTGGGGGATCATAGTGCTAACCACACGACACCTCCATTCTGGTTGAATGATCGTCCACCTCTGCTTCGGCATGTGGGCGTGAGGCCAGCAGCCGGCTGGTCGGTCTAGGCCCTTCACGGGCTGTAGCGCCACGGTAAAATACAAAAAATTGCAATCATCCTACGTCTACTGTAATGAAAACGTACAGCCAGATTTCTCGAATGTCAAGAGCATAAACGATTCACGCTAACAAAAAAGAGAGAAAAACATAGCTTGTTAAAAAAAATGTCGCATATTTATGTTGTTTCGTAACATTAAGACAAAACAAAAATTTACATTTCAATCAAAATAATGATACAAAAGATGCTATTTTCATTGTTCCAGTATTTTTAGTTTTGGGCATCAAAGTTGATTTCTTGTTTACAACATCGTCACTTTAATCCACCACCTATTGCTGCTTTGTTGCTATTCCTGACATCTTTTCGACCTTTAGATTTGTTCTGCTTGCTATTCCTTATAAAGTAGAAGAGGTTAGTAATTGTTTCTTTCCTACATTTATTAATATTCATTTATTAGCACATTACCTCGTTAATTACTGCAATCCCGAGATCCCTGGAAACGTGAGACCTGCGTGGATGTACGCTTCGCACACACTCGTAGCAGCAACCTGCATGACAGAAGAGTATACAGTGTAAGTTGAGGTTGGTAAAGTATCATTTTATTTATAATCACAAAGATGGTATTTATTTACTTCTATACAATTTTATGCGTCCACAAGGAAGAGACTAGTGAAGTGCTTCAGTATTTATTTATTTATTTTTTATTAATTAATTGAGATATTTATTTATTTAACCTGGTAGAGATAAGGCCGTCAGACCTTCTCTGCCCCTCTAGCAGGGGATTACAACTATAATATGAAGAATAAAATTACAATTAGTATTAAATTTACAATTACAATTACAAATAACATTACAATTAGTATTAAATTTACAATTACAAATAACATTACAATTAGTATTAAATTTACAATTACAATTACAAATAACATTACAATTAGTATTAAATTTACAATTACAATTACAAATAACATTACAATTAGTATTAAATTTACAATTACAAATAAAATTACAATTAGTATTAAATTTACAATTACAATTACAAATAACATTACAATTAGTATTAAATTTACAATTACAATTACAAATAACATTACAATTAGTATTAAATTTACAATTACAAATAACATTACAATTAGTATTAAATTTACAATTACAATTACAAATAACATTACAATTAGTATTAAATTTACAATTACAATTACAAATAACATTACAATTAGTATTAAATTTACAATTACAAATAAAATTACAATTAGTATTAAATTTACAATTACAATTACAAATAACATTACAATTAGTATTAAATTTACAATTACAATTACAAATAACATTACAATTAGTATTAAATTTACAATTACAAATAAAATTACAATTAGTATTAAATTTACAATTACAATTACAAATAACATTACAATTAGTATTAAATTTACAATTACAATTACAAATAAAATTACAATTAGTATTAAATTTACAATTACAATTACAAATAAAATTACAATTAGTATTAAATTTACAATTACAATTACAAATAATATTACAATTAGTATTAAATTTACAATTACAATTACAAATAATATTACAATTAGTATTAAATTTACAATTACAATTACAAATAACATTACAATTAGTATTAAATTTACAATTACAATTACAAATAAAATTACAATTAGTATTAAATTTACAATTACAATTACAAATAAAATTACAATTAGTATTAAATTTACAATTACAATTACAAATAACATTACAATTAGTATTAAATTTACAATTACAATTACAAATAAAATTACAATTAGTATTAAATTTACAATTACAATTACAAATAAAATTACAATTAGTATTAAATTTACAATTACAATTACAAATAACATTACAATTAGTATTAAATTTACAATTACAATTACAAATAACATTACAATTAGTATTAAATTTACAATTACAATTACAAATAACATTACAATTAATATTAAATTTACAATTACAATTACAAATAAAATTACAATTAGTATTAAATTTACAATTACAATTACAAATAACATTACAATCAGTATTAAATTTACAATTACAATTACAAATAACATTACAATCAGTATTAAATTTACAATTACAATTACAAGTAACATTACAATTAGTGTTAAATTTACAATTACAATTACAAATAACATTACAATTAGTGTTAAATTTACAATTACAATTACAATTAGTATTAAATTTACAATTACAATTACAAATAACATACTTACTTACAAATGGCTTTTAAGGAACCCGAAGGTTCATTGCCGCCCTCACATAAGCCCGCCAGCGGTCCCTATCCTGTGCAAGATTAATCCAGTCTCTATCATCATACCCCACCTCCCTCAAATCCATTTTAATATTATCCTCCCATCTACGTCTCGGCCTCCCTAAAGGTCTTTTTCCCTCCGGTCTCCCAACTAACACTCTATATGCATTTCTGGATTCGCCCATACGTGCTACATGCCCTGCCCATCTCAAACGTCTGGATTTAATGTTCCTAATTATGTCAGGTGAAGAATAAAATGCGTGCAGTTCTGCGTTGTGTAACTTTCTCCATTCTCCTGTAACTTCATCCCGCTTAGCCCCAAATATTTTCCTAAGCACCTTATTCTCAAACACCCTGACATTACAATTAGTATTAAATTTACAAGTACAATTACAAATAGCATTACAATTAGTATTAAATTTACAATTACAACTACAAAAAATTATAAAAGTACGACAAGATTACCTGAGTAATGAAAGCTAGACATTTAATCATAGAAGTTAAGGACAAAGAATATTTTTGTATTTATTGAATTATAAATTAAACCTAGAATAACAAAATTCTATAGTGATGAATTTACCATATATTGAAATATTTTGTGATAGATTAAGAGAACTATTTACAAGAAACCATGTCTGAACGAGTCTCAATTACTGATCAAGTGCCTAGTAAGTTTGCGTTTGAATTCAATTTTATTTCGACAGTCCCAAATGCTAGCAGGTAACGAATACCAGAGTCTTGGCAGGGCTATTGTGAAAGAGGATGAGTATGAGGAGGTGCGATGGGATGGTATTGTTAGTATTGTTTCATGGCGAGAGCGTGTGTTCAGATTGTGGTGGGAAGAAAGGTAAGTGAAGCGAGACGACAGGTACGAAGGAATAGAAGAGTTCAAGATTTCGAAGAGAAGGAGAAGTGAATGTAAATTTATTTTTTTATCTAGTTTAAGCCAACCTATTGCTTCCAGGGATGGGGTAATATGATCATATTTACGAACATTGCTTACAAAACGTACACACAAGTTACGAGCACGTTGAAGTTTCGTTTTGTTGTCGCTGGAGAGGTCAGTCAGTAAAATGTCAGCATAGTTAAAATAGGGAAATACAAGCGTCTGCACAAGGGACTTTTTTAAGCAAGAGGGGAGATGAACATTTATCCTTTTTAGCACATGGATAATAGAATATACTTTTCTGCAGGTTTCTGTGATTTGCATGTTCCAGTTGAGATTATTATCCATGTGAATGCCAAGATTTTTTACCGAAGAACTGAAAGGAAGTGTGGCATTGTAAGGGGCAGAAACATGAACATTACGATGAAGTGAAGAAAAGCGAATAGGAGCATTTGAAATACGGATGTGGAGAAGAATGGAGCATGTTAAATTGACAGACAGAATAAGAAATGAAGCTGTGCTAGAAAGAATGGGTGAAGAAAGAATAATGCTGAAACTGATCAGGAAGAGAAAAAGAAATTGGCTGGGTCACTGACTGAGAAGAAACTGCCTACTGAATACACTGGAAAGAATGGTGAACGGGAGGAAAGCTCGTGGCAGGAGCAAATATCTTAATGTCGTCTATCATCTGATATCTTCTTCTGCCCCGAACTCTTCTACCGTTTACCATTCCTTCCAGTGCATCCTTCAGTAGGCAGTTTCTTCTCAGCCAGTGACCCAAACAATTCATTTTCCTCTTCCTGATCAGTTTCAGCATCATTCTTTCTTCACCCACTCTTTCCAGCACAGCTTCATTTCTTATTCTGTCTGTCCACTTCACACGCTTCATTCTTCTCCATATCCACATTTCAAATGCTTCTATTCGTTTCTCTTCATTTCGTCATAATGTCCTTGATATGTTGTAGATTACTTTTTTATAACACGTTACGGTTGAGAAAGCCTGATTTACAACGTTACGAAGTTTAAATCTTCCACTTTTTAGTCTAATAATGCCTAAAGGGGGCAAATAAATTTTATATATTTTTTAAGGTTTCTGTGATTGCACATAATAGGCCTATACATTGCTTCCCACAACACAACTAAGTAATAATAATAATAATAATAATAATAATAATAATAATAATAATCGAGGCACGACAGCCCATGAAGGACCACGACCGACCAGCCGCCTGCTGGCCTCACGTCCACATGCCGAAACAGAGGTGGACGATCATCCAACAAGAATGGAGGTATCGTATGGTTAGCACGATGATCCTCCGAACAGTTACAGCTGGCTTTCGTAACCAGATTTCGCTAAATATCATAGCTCCCCAACAGTGGCGGCTCCTCGGGGGAGGGAAGGGAGGAACGTCCTCCTCACACTTTCTTCTTTTGAAAGTAAATACCAAATAAAATATGTGCCTTGAAATTAGAGGAAGATTCGATAATTTTTAAGTTCACAGCTATAAGAAAAATTCGGTTGATCAAGTTTTAAACGACGCGCGCTCATGTGCTGTAGAAAACTCTGAGAAAGATCCGAGATTGTCTGTGTGGAGGAAAGGCACTCCATTCCTCCTCTACTGCAGTTAACAAACATAGACAACAGCGCAGTAGCGGCCAGAGAAAGAAGCAGAGTTTTAAAGCAAGTAAATGAACGGAGAGGGAGGAGATCCTCCTCTGAATCAGTCATGGGCGGGAAATTGAAACCGACTGGTCGTGCAGCAAGCTCGCTACCGCTGTCATCTAACGATGTTGCATTCAACCAGACTATAACACATCTAGGAGGAGACACAACAAAAACAGTTTTAACACAACGCTATGAAAGACACCATGTAAATTTTTTAAAATTATAAATCAAAAATATTATTCATTGCACTTTATATAGGCTACTATTCATGGTTTGAAACTTTCGTGGATATTTGAAAGTTAAAGTCGGGTTTATATAAAACAAAGAGGAAGTAGTTGTACGTAGTTGGCCCCTGAAATTCACTTCTATACATTGTTTACTAGACAGGGCAACAACCAAGTTGTCAGTTTTGTACAAATATATATATGAAACTGAAAGTAGGTACTCCAAACTACATTATTTTTAACATAAAAAATTAATCGGCCACCGGCAGCTTTGAACAATAATGATAGTATGACTTTACAAGAACTGACATTCTTCAAAAGCATGTGATACTGAACTTGTAAAATGTACATGTAGCAACACAGACCACGTGGGTGGGTGCAGTGTTCTCGCTTTCCTCAGATTATTTCCCATTCCCATTTCCATTTCCGTAAAACGGTTCTGGTTACGAGTTAGTAGCTAGTCTCTTACAACACGTGTGATGCTGAAGTGTGCTCGAAAAATGCTACGAGGTTGTGAATTTCCTTGTAATTATTAATTTGCGCAATTATTCAACAATGAATGGAAGTGAAAACATAATATATTTTAGACAATTTAGGAAACTCAGTTTACAAGAACAGATTATTGCTATACAGAAGGGAAGGGCAACCCCAACACTACCTGGTCTTACATGTATGCATGTAGGCTAATTTGTAGCATGTTTCATTCAAGAAGGTGTCATTTCGTGCTGTTAATTTCTTTCCTCTTAAGAAATATGCAGGAGCCGCCACTGCTCCCCAAGTTCATAACGATGCTGGGTGGGCAACGGTCCCATACACTGGCCCCATAGCTAAGTGTCCGGAAATATTTGATATCAGACGCGTATGGGGCCGTGGTTAAATATTTACTAAGTAGCAATACTATTTTATAGCACATAAAATCGTGCCCTAATAATAAATTTTAATAATGATAATAACAATAATATCTCTGATTGAAGTTGTGGCTGATATGTATGTCTACGATCAGGCAGCACATCTCACTTGATGATATGTAACAGAGGAAGAACAATTGTTTGTACGCATCTGAAGTCTGATTAGTATGTACCTAATCGACAATGTATACATTGGAGGGGAAAGGAACTGGCCACCCTACCCCATTATCTCCTGGCCTAGTTGCCTCCTGAGTGATGCCTTGTTGGTGTTACTTATGAGGTTCAAACCTGTCTCCGAACAGTTGATTAAACAACTCAAAAACAACAACAACAACAACAACAACAACAACAGCAGCAGCAACAACAACAAACACAATAATAATAGTAATAATAGTAATAATAATAGTAATGAAAGTAAAATAATGTGTTGTAATATGGGAGAAAATGTGGGAATTAAATATTTTTTCATGGGGAAAAAAAATGGAAAAATTTAGATGACTTTGTGGGAATTGTCACTGAAAAAGGTTGGAAACACTGCCGGAACTGTTTCCAACACAATGTACAGACCATTCGGTATGTCGTGAAACCTACCTGCGCGTCAGGGGAAGAAGAATGTGGACCCAGAAGCTTCCCTCCCTAGCTACGCTTCTACTTGTATCAAGCTAGCTCACTTACCCCCACCATAAGATTCTTACTATATGTTACGGCGCAAGCATCCATTTTGTTTACGAGATATACGAATGACCTAAAATAGGCCCTTACTCTTCAACACATCGCTCATTCCCATAATTCCATAGGTGCACGTGTCAAAATTTCAGATTTACACCACTCTGAGTGAATCTTGACGTCTACTAGCTCTTTTCACTTCAATTAAAAAATTTTGGATGACTGTATTTTATTAAATATCGCGCACTACGAAATTAAAATCATATGACCATATTATCTTCACTTGTGCCGCCACTGAGGTTAAGAGAAACTAATGTTTAAGTGTTCTCGTGTGTGCAAATGAATGGAGAATTACAATGCATTTGTCTGCAGACCTGAATACCCAGTTATCCACTGAAGCAGAAGAACGTTCCCTGTAAAAGTCATTTATCTTTCTATGCAGATTAAATCGTTCGTGTTCAAATGGCCTTTCATTACTTGAAATAGTACGTCTATGGTCCATGGTAAGGCGCTTGATAAACAACGCTTAATTAATTTAAGTTTCTATGAACAGG